>NC_037680.1:75815495-75829863 GCF_003255815.1 Theropithecus gelada | reverse complement strand
GCCTCCCGGGTTTACGCCATTCTCCTGCCTCAGCCTCCCGAGTAGCTGGGATTACAGGCGCCTGCCACCTCGCCCGGCTAATTTTTTGTATTTTTTAGTAGAGACAGGGTTTCACCGTGTTAGCCAGGATGGTCTCGATCTCCTGACCTCGTGATCCGCCCGTCTCGGCCTCCCAAAGTGCTGGGATTACAGGCTTGAGCCACCGCGCCCGGCCCCGCTTCATTTTCAATAATAGTTACCTAGTCTTAATAATTTAAGATCATGAGATAACTTTCAGATCCTGGCCTCACCTGTTATTAGGGCATCTGACCTCAGGGAGTTACTTAACTTTTCTATGTTTCTTTCTTTTCTTTTTTCTTTTTATTTTTATTTATTTTTTTGAGACAGAGTCTCGCTCTGTCACTCAGGCTGGAGCACAGTGGTGCCATTTCAGTTCACTGCAACCTCTGCCTCCCGGGTTCAAACGATTCTCCTGCCTCAGCCTCCTGATAATTTTTTTGTATTTTTGGTAGAGATAAGGTTTCACCATGTTGGCCAGGCTGGTCCTGAACTCCTGACCTTAAGTGATCTGCCCACCTTGGTCTCCCAAAATGCTGGGATTACAGGTGTGAGCCGTTGTGCCCAGCCAACTTTTCTATACTTCATGTGTAAAATAAGATAAGAACCCTCCTTACTTTAAGGCAGTTTTAAGGATTAATTGAGATATTATTTTAATGATAAGTGGCATTGTATACAATGAATGTTACTCTTATTACTATTATTTCTCATGATGATGCCCACTCATCTTCTTTTTCGTAATTGTGATCATACGAATATTTCCACAGCTTCGCAACTCTTTTAAACCATCTCCCCTAACATGATTTCATCTATGGAATCACACCCATTTTTTTTTTCAGCTTTTCAATGTCATTTCCTAAACTGTAAAATATATACCTTCTCTCAGAATGCCCTTTTTGTGCCCTTCAGAAGAAGTGGTCTTTGGTACCTCAGAGACTCCTATGGTTTCATGTCTCTCAAAAGTCTATTCTTCTGATTTAAGCCCAGCGTCGTTCACCTTCATAAAGGTATTTATTATATTATGCCTTCCATGATGAGTACTATAAGCCAAATGACTATGGGGGCAGCCTCCAGCTCTTAGAAGGCTCTGTTGAAACCTCTTTTTCTGGTGGGATAGATTCTCCATGGAAAATGCTGGTATTTCACTGGATTTTCTCACAAAGGACTGCATATTGTACAAAAGAAACATATTAACATATAGGGCTTAGAATTTAGTAGATTTAGGGAAAAATAAATAAAAATTGTGGAAACAAAATTATAAAACTGTAAGGTTTCACAGTGTTTCCATTTTAACTTTCTACCATGTTTAGGTGTGTTATTTATAAAGATTCTGCCTGGTTTTTATCTATGGTAAGCAGAGAATAATAATAATAGAATCATCCTTTGGTATCCAGGGGGATTGGTTCCAGGACTCATTTGAATACCAACATTATCAAGGATGCTTAAGTCCATCTTACATAAAAGGGTATAGTGTTTGCCTATTACCTCCTCCTGTATACTTTAAATAATCATCTCTAGATTGCTTATACCTAATACAGTGTAAATGCTATGTAAGTGTTATACTATGTTTTTATTTATATTTTTTTATTGTTGCATTATTATTATTTATTTAAAATTTTTAATCCAGGGTTGGTTGAGTCTGTGGGTCTAGAACCCATGAACTGAATGAAGACCCACTCCACTTACCTTGGACCATGCAATATTCATATAATCAAGCATTCCTAAATTTTTGGAATTTCTAAATAAGAATGGATTTGAGAGAGTTTGTCCCTGAAGGTTTTTTCTTTCTTTTTTTTTTTTTTCCTTTTAAAAAACTATGTATAACCAGAAATAAGCATGTGGAGTTTGATTTCTTTACCATGAATAATTGTACTAAAATATTTCTAGGACATGTTCTAAGTTTACAGTTATATGTGTGAAGGTTCAGAGAACACTTTTGAGGAAACTGTTTTCCTTTTCCTTGAAAAAGTATAGTGGTGGAGTATTCCCCATACACCCTCCCAAAAAATGCAGCTCCCTTTTCTCCACCCGTCATTTGCATTTGCCCTCCAGCCTTTCTCTCTTTCCCTCCAGGGCACACACCTTATTCTTGTATTTCCTTGGGTCAGCCTGCTTGGCTGGAGGGTACTTCTTTAAGTACAGATTCCTGGACTCATATAAACCTAGTGAATTGGGTCCCCTGGTGGCAGACCCCAGAATCTTCATTTTTCTCAAGTTCTTTATGGGGGAGTCTCATGTCCCCAGATTTTGAGAGCCACTGCTCAAGTCCATTTGTCATTGGCTTCTATTATGTCTGATGAAACCAATATTATGCAGAGCTCTTTCTGAAGTGCTTTGTTGTTGAACAGGCTGCTGGTGGGCCAGAACAGATTGTCACCATGTAAATGAGGAGTCAAGGGACATAATTTTATGGGCTCACACCTATCTCTTAGCCAAAGACATTTCAGGTTAGTTGTTTGCCTGTACTGGTAAAGGAATATAGTCTCATTTGAACTGGGACAACCCTAGTTCTGGGTACATTCTGTGGTATTATATTTGCCAACTCACATTCAGCCCATGCATTTATAATTACTCAACTGTTTCCATGCATTGAGTCATTGCAGAAAAGCCTCTTCTTTGTAGAACCTCATTAAGATTTCAGCTGCTAACAGATTTTATTTTACAGTTCCAGCTTTCATGATATTAAGATATGGAGATTTGGGCTTCTGGGAGGGGTTATTTACAAGTTTAAAGCTCTTAGGAGCATCACAGTGTTTTTAAGGGGCATAACCAGAAAGGAAAATAAAAAGGGTAGTCTGGTGTTCTGATTGATGTGATATAATACTTTGGAAGCAAAAATGTTAAATGCCGAATTGCTTTTTAAAAAATTGTTACTTATTTGTGATCTATGTGCCTTTTTTTTTTTAAAATCAGCCTTTGGTTTAAAACAATGTTTTTATAAACGTTGTTTATTTTTGGCATCTAAAAAGACACATAACCTTAAAGCAATACTCATAGGGTTCATACTTTTTAAATGAATATAGTTTCCTTATGCTAAGAATATATGGTAAATGAATAATCTCTGATTTAAATGATACATTTTTTTTTGCATGGTTGCACTCAGAATTATACTGTGCCATTTTATATCTTTTATTGTTCTTCCCCATGGTATGTTAAAACTTTTAAATAATGTGCACTATTTTAATTACAGTAAGAAATCATTAACTGAGAGTTACTGGTTATGTCAGTTAGAGGTGCCACTTATATTTTGTCTTCTATCTGTTAACATAATAATCATTCGTTAGGCATGCTACAAAGAGAACTTAAGCTAAATGAGAAAGAGTAGGTCCACATCGGGAGTCAGGAATGCTGGCCCCCGTGATGGCTGCTTTCATGTGAAAGGCCTTGCCTCTTTTCTTGACATGATATTACCATTGCTTTCACTGAGGAAGCATTGGCTACATGTCCCCTTTGGCAGTCATCTTGGGTATCTGAGAGTCTTCCTCATCCAGTGAAGTCCTCCATATAGCGTTTAGAGGCCTTTCCTCTTGCTTTGCCTTTCTTCAGCATCTGCACGTGGATTATTTACTTGCTCATTTGTTCCTGGTGTCTTTGCATTACTTGCTCTTTTTCCAGCCAGGAATAATAAACACCTTATTGACAGATTGACTTCTGATTCTCTGTGTCCTCCTTGTCAGGTTGGTATCCTGCCATCCCAGAAGGCACTGTGTAGATGTTTGCTAAATAGACGGTTGAATAGAGGAGGACTTAATTTTTGCTAACCGACCAGATTGATTTAATTTGTTGGTGTTCCAATTCAGCCACTTTGAATATCAAGGCTCTCTTGCTTAATATCCTTTTAGGCAACATTATAACTGTTCATGTTTCTATATAAAGATTTCTAAATTGGAGGGTTTCTCATCCGAAAATAGTCAAGAATTTATTTAAAAAACTGAGATTTTTGAATGCAGATAGCTTCCTTTTTGCGTGTAGGTTGCTTTGCTTTATTTGCAAGGAAAGCACAGTGATTTAAAAGTAATAAACACACCCATTGTAGGAAATATAAAAAAATACAAAATGGTGTGAAGGATAAAATAAAATTCCCCCTTGGTGTTACCTGTGACCCAAGATATTTCTTACGTTGAAAATTTTGCTGATAAAGTTAAAATCCACTTTATGCCCCTCATAGTCTCTTTCCCTTCTTTCCTTATAGGCAATTGGCTATCTATATATCTTAGTTTTTCACTTAATATTGCAAACATTTTGTCATGGCATTAATTTTTAATCCTTTTGTAATGACTGATGGTATGAGTATAACATAATTTCACAGAACCATTCTGTTGGTTTTACACGGGTTGTTTAGAATTTTAAAAATATTATCAATGACTCTTTAATAAACATTTGTGGGTGTCATTCTATGTTTTTGATTTATTAACTAGGATAATGGACAATCATTTTAAAAGTCTGCATTCTATGCCCGTTGACAAATTTGTGATTGATCTTCACTGACATTTAAGGTGTTAACACTGTCAAATTTCAGGTTTTAAATTTAACTTAGTTTTCTTGTTATTACAGTTAACCTGGACTTAGAGTATACCTGTTTCATTAGAATTTGAGCTGGTGAAGAGCTTCATTGTCCTGATTGAATGGTCAGACTGAGGGATTTATAAAGCCTGCCTGAAATGACAAGACTGTTAGATCTGAGTATTCTAAGATATTCGTCATTTAAAACTCATAGCATTGATATTTTTAAATGTCTTGTGAAATATGTTCTGCTTACAAAAGAATATAAGTAATATATAATGTATATGTTTAGTATTAAATAGTAAGTAATAAAACAAAAACCTTTGTACCTACCACTCTGCTTAGGAAAGAAAACATTATTAGTACCTTTGAAACTTTCATGTTTCCTTCAATGTAATTGAATTTTCAATGCCAAGGAGCTCAGTGATAATGGATCAAATTTTTTATTTTATTTTATTTTATTTTGAGACGGAGTCTTGCTCTCACGCCTAGGCTGGAGTGCAGTGGTGCAATCTTGATCTCGATCTCAGCTCAATGCAACCTCCACCTCCTGGGTTCATGCGATTCTCCCGCCTCAGCCTTTCGGGTAGCTGAGATTACAGGTACCCGCCACCATGCCTGGCTAGATAATGTATCAAATCTTTTTTTTTTTTTTGGGATGGAGTCTCGCTGTGTCGCCCAGGCTGGAGTGCAGTGACGTGATCTCGGCTCACTGCAACCTCTGCCTTCTGGGTTCAAGTGATTCTCCTGCCTCAGCCTCCCGAGTAGCTGGGACTACAGGTGTGTGCCACTACACCCAGCTAATTTTCGTATTTTTAGTAGAGATGGGGTTTTACCATGTTGGCCAGGATGGTCTCAATCTCTTGACCTCATGATCCACCCACCTCGGCCTCCCAAAGTGCTGAGATTATGGGTGTGAGCCACCGTGCCCAGCTGATAATGTACCAAATCTTGAGGAAGATTTGGAAGTGTCTGATTTTTTTCACCTGTACTGCTTCTACCTGGTCCAGGCGGCCCTCCCTTATCACCTGGCTCACTGCAACAGCCTCCTAGCTGATATCTCTGCCTTTCGCTTCTGATCCACTTCAGGGCAGACTCCCCCAGTAACCTGAATGATGACTTAAATACAGAAACTAAATAATGCCATTTGTTTGCCTAAAACCCTTCCTGGGTTTTCTGTTTAATTTAGAATGAAATACAAATAACTTGCAAAGTTCTTTCTAATCTGTTCTGATCTGCATCTGCAGCACTTACTCTCCAAGCTTACTCCCAGTCATGTTGGCCCTCTTTGAATTTCTCAGCCAAGCCCAGCCTTTCTTGTTTTATGATCATCATACTTTTTTCCCCCCATATTTCTGCCCAGCACCCTCTTTTTACCACTCTTTGCAAGGGAGGTTATTTATTTATTTATTTTTTATCCCTTGGGCCGTTTTCCCTGACTACCTGATTATTCTTTCTCATAACATCCTATTATTTTCTTTCTTTCTTTTTGTTTTTTTTTTTTTTTGAGACAGTGTCTTGCTCTGTTGCCCAGGCTGGAGTGCAGTGGCACCATCTTGGCTCACTGCAACGTCTACCTCCCAGGTTCAAGTGATTCTCCTGCCTCAGGCTCCCTAGTAGCTGGGATTACAGGTGCCTGCCACCACGCCTGGCTAATTTTTTTTTTTTTTGTATTTTAGTAGACACTGGTTTCACCATGTTGGCCAGGCTGGTCTTGAACTCCTGACCTCGTGATCCGCCTGCCTTGGCCTCCCAAAGTGCTGGGTGTTACAGGCGTGAGCCACCGTGCCCAGCCTCATCCTATTATTTTCATTCCTGGTGCTTGTTACATGTTTAATTATATCTTTTCTTATTGGTGAGACTAAGTAGACCTAAGTTTCATGAGTATAGTCACCATGTCGATCTTTTTCACCATGTCTAGCCTGGATAAATACCCCAGAAATGTTAAAATGAATGAATGAATGAGAAAGTGTAGTGATAGAGAATATTAGCATGACACAGCTTTTTATGTTCAAAAGATATATGTGGGATTTTGGGTCCAACAAAATACACCTGATTGAATTAGTTGAATCAGGCCTACATCCCTGGACCTCCTTTTGCCTGCCACACTTGTTATTTTTAATTCTTACTGACTCATTTGTTAAATATAACCAATGGAGGTTAAATAATCAATTGGAGATTTCTCAGGTATTTAAGACAGAAAGACTTAAGCAGCCTAATGTAGAAGAGATCTTGGTATAGTGAAAAGAATGTGGGCTTTGGAGTCAAAAATATGAATTTAAATAGTTATTGTGCCTGTTAGCTGTGTAATCTCGAAAAACTGTCCCCTGGTGTTCTCATCTGCAAAATGTGGTGATAACACCTACCTCATTGGTTTGTTGTGAAAATTAAAGGATGTTA
Source organism: Theropithecus gelada (assembly GCF_003255815.1). Lineage (NCBI taxonomy): Eukaryota > Metazoa > Chordata > Mammalia > Primates > Cercopithecidae > Theropithecus > Theropithecus gelada. The sequence goes on along the minus strand of NC_037680.1, from coordinate 75,822,903 downwards.
AGCCCTAGCTATGTGTTTGCCACAAATAGACTCTTCATTCATGATATTATTATCATTGTCTTATCGTTATTATGTAAGTGCAAATAGCAAATAGTTTCATCATTTTTTTGCGTTTGGTTTTTGCTTCATCTCTAAAATGGATCTTACTCTAAAGGAATAATGTGAAGATTAAATGACATAATGTATAAATGTGTTGATGGCACAACACCTAGTGCAACTCTACCTGGCTCATAGTTGACCCTCAATAAATATACATGGCTAATAACAATAACAGCATAAAAGAATTGGTATCATATTACTTGGTGGCAATTTGGAGACTTTAAATTCTAGGTATTCATTTGCCAAATATTTATTGGATGTCTGTTTTATGCCAGGTGCTCAGTTCAGTGCTAGAGCAACAAGGAGGTCTAAGATGGAGCTCTACTGAGTAGCCTGCATTTTAATGAGGAAAGGAGATTTCACATGAATTATATAGTTATTCACCCCATGAGTAAATACAAAGTGCGGTGAGATTAATTCTCTTGGAGGGAATAGGAAAAGCGCTATTCTCTCAGGAAGTACTGTTTGAGTTGGGTCTCAAAGGCTAAGCAGCATTCTTCAGAGGATAAGAAATACCTTGTTCTGAGGAAGATAATATGAGTTTTGGAGTCAGGCAGACTTGGATCCCAGTATCTGCCATTTAACATCCTTGTAACCTTAAGCAAGTCATCTATTCTAACCTAAAATGGAGACGTTAATATCTATATTGATGTAGTTTCAGTGTTGTCCCTGCCTAAAACTCACATGGAGATGTAATCACCAGTGTTGGAGGTCGGGCCTGGTAGGGGGTGATTGGATCGTGGGGTGGATTTCCGACTTCTGTTCTCTCAGTAGTGAGTGAGTGAGTAACCATGAGATCTGGTTGTTTGAAAGTGTGTGGCACCTGCCTGCTTCTCTTGCTCCTGCGCCCACCATGTGAGCTGCCTCACTCCTCCTTTGCCATCCACCACGAATGTAAGTTTCCTGAGGCTTTCCCAGAAGCTGAGCAGATGCCAGCATCATGCTTCCTCCTGTACAGTCTATGGAACGGTGAGCCAATTAAACTTTTTTCTTTATAAATTACCCAGTCTCAGGTATTTCTTTGTAGCATTGTGAGAACAGACTAATATATATATATCATAGGATTTTTGTGAAAATTAATACAATGACAAAGTGTCTGGCATGCAGCAAGAACTTACAAATGCAGAGTCTTTGCAATCACCTGGAAAACACTTCTCTCCACACTAGGAAATTACAAAATGACTTTCACTCCCAAGAATTCATAGTTCTATGTCTTTACCTGATCAAACATGAATTTCTTCTACTTTGTAAAATCTTTTTAATTTAATTTAATTTATTTATTTTTCTGAGACAAGGTCTGGCTCTGTCACCCAGGCTGGAGTGCAGTGGCAGGATCTTGGCCCACTGCAACCTCTGCCTCCTGAGCTCAGGCCACCCTCCCACCTCAGTCTCCCGAGCAGATGGGACTATAGGTACACACCACCATTCCTGGCTAGTGTTTATATTATTTTGTAGAGATGGTATTTTGTCATATTGCTCAGGCTGGTCTTGACCTTGTGAGCTTAAGGGACCTGCCCACCTTGGCCTTCCAAAGTGCTGGGATTATAGGCATGAGCTACTGTGCCCGGCCTAAATCTTACCTGTGTCTTTATCTTTAAAAGTTCAAAGATTGGCTGTTCATCACCACTTCAAATTCAATTTATTAGAAGATTTACTTAGCTCATAGGAATCACTCTTTTACCCACTGTTAGAAAAAATAGTCTTCATTCTGTGAGTCTTTATTTTATTTTTTTATTTCCATACTTGTCAAACCTGTTGAATCTTCTAAGATTCTAAACAAGAAATCAGTCATTTTGGCTCTTTATTGTGTTTACTCTTCATAACATCAACAATAATAGTAGTTTACATTTGGTTAAATGTTTAAAACTTATAGTGAACCCGAATTCATATTACCTAATTTAATGTCCTCAAAAACCCTTTGAGGTGGAGGCCATCATCATCTTGTTTACAGATGAGGAGAACGAGAGGCACTGAGTGTGGGTGACTTGGTCCTGTGATTCTAATTCAAAACTTTATACTGTAGGGGAGGAAAAACTTAATGTTTTCTTCTACCCCCTAGAGCTCTTCTCCACCCAGGACCCTATAAATTGAATGACAAAAGACAGATTCAGAAGAGGAAACAAATAGAAGTTTATTAACGTGTGCATCTGTATCTGCTTGTCAATTGTCTTCAACTCAGAATAATCAATATGAGAAACAGCACATTTTTGGGGGTTGTATTCTGCTACCTGCTTTTCTGTTTTTCACATCTGCAGATTCTGTTGTTTTCTCCAAGGTTACCAGTGCTCATCCTCTTTTTGTTTTTTCTCTCTACTGCAGTAGTCTTTAGTTTCTGTGTGGCCCAGGTTATTCAGCAGTTCCCTATGACCCAGATTCTCTTGTTTAGAAAACATGTGTCTGTTTTTTTATTGATAGATTGGTATTTCTTAATCATGTATTAATAGTCTACATTGGCTTCTCATTGCCCTGAGAAGCAACTTCAGGATCCTCTTACCTTCTTCCCTCAAACCACTAGTCACTCTTTATTTCCTGTTTTTAATTCTATCATCCTGACAAGGTGAATGAAATGTACTTAAAATGTAACTTATTTAAGGTGGAACCATTTCACCTGTAACATTCTTTTGTCTCATAGCACTCTGCTAAACTACTAGCTTTCATATATCTTTCTGTTTTGTTTGTTTGTTTGTTTTTGAGACAGTTTGTCTTTGACGCCCAGGCTGGAGAGCAGTGGTCTCGACTCACAGTAAACCCTGCCTCTGGATTTAAGTGATCCTCCCACCTCAACCTTTGGAGTAGCTGGAAATCCAGCAGCACGCCACTATGCCTGGTTCATTTTTGTATTTTTAGTAGTAGTGGGGTTTCACTATAGTGGCCAGGCTGGTTTGGAACTCCTAACCTCAACTGATCTGCCCGCCTTGGCCTCCCAAAAGTACTGGGATTACGGGCGTGAGCCTCCGCACCCGGCCATCTTTCATATATCTTTCTAAAGCAAAAAAAGCCAAATTCTTCCATCATGGTTTCCTTTGGGACTTCTAGACCTACATTAACTCTATTTTTTAAAATTACCTGTTACACTTAGCTTTGTGTGTTTATTCCTTTTTCCCAAATTTTGTGTGGCTTATATTAGTTACTATTCATTATTGTTGAGTTATTTTTCAGATTTACCCATACTTGAACTGAATGAGTTTGATTATAAATTCTTTGGATGTAAAGAGCGCTGTCACTTTAAATTATTCTATGACCAGCAGAAGCCAGTGTTGAGATGATAATGGTGATATTTAATATACTGTTTTTCTCTATTAGGCATATCATAGATTTAACAATAATTATTAGATTTGGAGTCTCTGCTAGCTGCAGCCTTTTCCCAAATTCAAGGTATATTTCTATGTAGCATGTCTTCACAAAACACAAAAACACTAAACTGAAATTAAAACTGATTTGAAAGTATACTAGAGAGGATTGTGAAGATCTATGAAAATACATGACTTTTTTTTAAACATTTGTGATCACTGCCTACTCCATTTCCTAGCACCTTTTATTTTGTTATTCTTCTTTAGGTAAACAGCCATTCAGGAAGATGGCTTGTGCAAAAGGAATGAAAATAAAGGCATGAAGGAAAATGTATGCACTAGCATCTCCTGTCTCTCCCTCTGAGATTTTATGTATGCTCCGATTCAAAAACCAGTTTAAAAATAAAAAAGATGAGGGCGGTTGCAATCTGCTTCATTTTATGCAGATTAGGTATGGCCCTCAGGCACCTGCCAAATTGCTAATATGGCCTTCCGTTGGGTCTGATTAGTGTGAACCCGGACCTTTTCCATTAAAGCAGAAATGAATTTGTTGGGAATAAGCTAACAACAAAAGTGATATTTTCACTAATAACCATGGGTCAGGTTACATTAGAGCAGTTTCTCAGTGCGTACCAGAGGCAGACTACTCTCAGTATTTATGATTTCCTCCATCCTCACTTGGATCCTCCTTGAGGACATCATGGCTTTTAGAGACCAGGGGACCGTGACCTCCTTTTATACTGAAGCTACTTTGAGAGGTAATTTTCTTCTACATTCCAAATGCAAAATGTTACTCTCATTTTTGTAAAACACATCTGTAGGACTTATACTTGTAATAACAAATATCTTAAATTATCCAGAGTGAATGTTTATATAAGGATATTCACTCTGGGCAATTGAATTTTTGGATAATTCCAGTAGGCATTTTGAGTGCCCCTGGATGAAGCATTAATTATCTTCCAAAAAGATAATGGAGAAAAAAATATAGAACTATCAAGCATCTCTTATGACTCTATTAGAACACATTTTTAAGAAAATATTTTGATACCAATGATTGCATTTTGTGGGAAAAGAATTAGAGGTTTGTGTGAACTAAGTAGCAACTGGAAGTTCAAAAAGACAAACTGGGCCCTATCTGCAGATTTGGGTGCATAAAGACTTATACAAAGTAAAGTCAGCTTTGTCAGTTGCCTAATTTAGCCTATATTGAAAATTACTAGATCTTTAGCATGAGCAGTGTTTCATGTGAAGTTATTTTGTAACCCAAATTATTTCTTGCCCATGGAGGAGTAAGAAACACATTTAACAGTTGACATTCTGCATCATCATGGACAGACCAGAGAGAGAAGTAGCTACACCCAAAATACATATGAAAGTATTTTATGTGGGTTTGCTTCACATTGAGTGGTTTATGGATGAATAAAAGATTTATTTTTAAAGGCCTTATTCTGATCTTTTATAAGCATTATTGAATGTACTACCCCAACCCAGTATTTTGTGTCTTCAAGTAATTTGATAGCAAGGGCAAGAATTGCAAAGCTTTTGTTTCTTATTTCTTAATTTTATTTGGCAAAGTACAAATTAAACGCTAAAAGTATCTGTCACATAGATGTGATTGGGGAAGAAATTTATAATCATTTTTGGACTCTTACAGTTCTTAAAACATAATCATATATCAATATTATTATACAAGCACTTTTTTTTGAGTGTCTACTAAGTGTCAGACACCAGGCTAGCTTAGGTGAATGAGGTGGTTTCTGGTTGATTATGACCAGTTTTGAGATGTATCCAAGTGTGCAAGAACCACAAACTGATAAAGAAATGTTCATGGGCATTTTAACTTAACAAAGATTTAACTTACCTTGACTCATACTGGAAACTGTTATCAGAATTTAAAAATTAATGACTTGCTCTTTATTTCTGGTACAAATTAATTTTAACGTAACATTGGGTAACTTGGTTAACTACTTTCTTCTAATGTAGCAACATAATAATACCATGATAAACTTAAATGCCCAATTTCTTGATGGATTATTATAAGGTGCTTATGATAAAACAAGATTGAACAATTAAAAATGAGTAGAGGTAAACTGGGGCCCACTAAGGTAACGTCAGTATCCAAAGGCTCATCTGTATTCAGAAAATTAGATATGAAGGAAATCAGTTTTATTGTAGTGAATATTTTCATGCTTTTCTCCCCATGTGTTATAGAATGTGTATGTTAACAATGAAAGCAAAACAAAATAAAACAACATGAAATGAGATTAAATGGATCTTTTTTTTTTTTTCTCATTTAAGTTAGTAGCCTAAGTGACTAAATATATTTTGATTTGTGATTTTCCTTCCTTTTAGGGGTGGGAAATTGATGGTGATATATTAGAATCAAAATGAAACACCATGTAAGTTATATAGGATGGTTGAATTAAAAAAAATCCACATGACACTTTAGCCCTTGGGGCCCCTTTGCAGGGTTTTATCTATTTTTATTTTTATTTATTTTTTTATTCATTTATTTACTGATTTTAGAGGCAGGGTCTCACTCTGTCAGCCCTCCGAGTAGCTGGGACTACAGGCACGTGCCACTACGCCTGTTTTTTTTGTTTTTGTTGTTGTTGTTGTTTTTTTTTTTTTGCAGAGACAGGGTTTCTCTTTATGTTGTCCATGCTGGTTTCCAACTCCTGGGCTCAAGCAATTCTCCCACCTTAGCCTCCCAAAGTGCTGGGATTACAGGCATGAGCTATGGAGCCTGGCCCACAGCCTTTTTCTAAGAGAATGTAATAGAAATTTACAGTATTAGCTCTCATACAGTTCTTGCCACCTACTTATCTTTCTTACTGGGTGTTATATCTTAAAGCTCTGAATAAAAGTAAATCTTGTCTACATGTGGAGGATCTTCATAAATCAGTGATTTCTAGGGAATTTATTAATATTTATAATCATATAATTTTGGGATTTTTATACCTTGCTCCCAATTTTCAGCATCATACTTCCTGAGCAAATTTAATTTATTTACTTATGTGGTTTATGCTAGGGGCTTCATTGGTCATATGCAAATATATCTTTAAGAAGAGGGGATTACTTATTTGTGGAGGTATGTAAGCAATTTATTCTATTGGATACTATGCAAATGCAAAATTGATCTGAGAGTGTCTTGTCCTAATGTGTTATTGTCTTTCATTAACATAAAAGTGTCCTAGGGAAAGTTACTCTTTAATAATTTTAACAGGAAGAACTAATGAACACAATTATATTTATTTAGATAGAGAAGTCCATTAGTAGTCGGTAAGCAGCAGCTTCTGTTATATTAGGAAGAAGTACAGTCGGCAGAATGATACTCAGTTTAAAAAAACCTGATTGAGCCATATTTTTTTTTCGGTTGATATGAAAGCCATTGTTGTTTTGCTCACCAACTGGCAGACCTTCAATTATCCTGAATTTAGAAGTTGTTCACTATACTTTGAAAGTTTAGAAATGAACCCTTCCTGAGAAACAAAAAGCTGGATGCTTGCCATTTTGTTTTTTTAAGAAAAGTAGAACTTTAATGGCAGAAAAATCAATCTACCAATTCAATGTTGATTTTATTTTCAGTTTTGAAGGCTTGATGTATTTTTAAAATGACAGTAATCACGGCTACCATTATTAATCCCCAAAGTTTTGGGGCATCATTTTGATCTAGAATGTCAGAACTGCAAGGGGCCATGGAAATTATCAATAAATCTCTGGGACTGTAGTGGATTCCACAAGGTTTAGTTGAGGGTTTCAGCTATTGAGGCTTTTCTCTGTGCCTTTATCAGGTGTCTAGAACATCTCTTGGGCTAGTCTTCCTGGATATCCAGGGTGCCAAGAGTAAGGGCACTCACTTTTCCATATGTTGGGAGTTGGCAGAATGCTGGGGAAGGGTCTGAGAGCACAAGGTAAACCTGCAAAGAAAACCGGCACTGCCCACGGGCCATGGCACAGTGACCCTTCCAGCTTCATCCCCCCCCCCCCCCCCCCCCCCCCCCCCCCCCCCCCCCCCC
>NC_037680.1:75695268-75815397 GCF_003255815.1 Theropithecus gelada | reverse complement strand
TCCTTCCTTCCTTCCTTCCTTCCTTCCTTCCTTCCTTCCTTCCTTCCTTATCTCTGAGCCTCTACCATCTGCCAGGCACCGAGTTATCTGTGGAACTTACAGTCTGGTGAAGAATAAAGGTGCCAAATATTTTTAAGTGCAGAGGCTCTCTGGGATCATTTGTAACAGGGCAGGTGGTCCCTGATGCCTTCTCTGATTGCGGACACTCCTACAGATGGCAAAATGGAGGTTCAAAGAGAGTAAGTGGCCCCAGTCAGTAAGCTCGGACAAATTTCCTATCCTAGGGTCTTTGGACTATATCAGATGACTTGCCGTGTCAGCAGGTGACATTTTAGAAGATCCAAGTTTTTGCTTCTTTAAGTAAAGGGAACTTTCCCTTAAAAACATCCTAAAAAAATGTAATGCTTATCTCTTTTATGTTGACTTACAATTCATTAATGCCAACATATGTTTATACAGCACTTTATAATTTTCAGTGCACTGTAACTCATGTTATTTTATTGTAATTACCATCTTGTGAGTCAGGCAGGGGAGTTTGTTTGTTTCTTGTTTTAGCTTTTAACTCCCCATTTTATAGAAGAGAAAATAGGGGCCCAGAGAGGGTAAGCGAGTTATCCACAGATGCAGAGCTGCATCCAACAGAGGGCAGATCCAGGATCTGGGATCTGTTGATTGCCAGGCTGTTGCTTTTCAAACAAAGGTGGGTATGCGACATACACACACACACAGTGTTTTAGGCATCCTCATTTTATGGAGCTGTAGCCAGAGTTGTTAGAACAAGTTAAATTGACATGACCTTTGCCTTTTGGTGGTTTATAGTCTAAATATGTTAAAAGAAAAAAGTTTCAAGTTTATTAATATACAAGAAACTATTTTTTTTTTCCTGGGTATTGTCTATTCAGCCTATGCCAAGTCCTTCACACTTAAAAGGAAATAAAACACAGTTACAGTGCACCTTAGCCCTACTTTCCTACTTATATGTCATAATGTTCCTCTTTCTCTTCAACAGTAATGAGATTTGCCAGTGAATTGAGGAATTGAAGGAAAAAAAAAAAGGAATCTGGGAATTTTGGTTTTCTGCTCTTTTGAGGAGAGTTAGTGGATTAATCTAGATGCTCCCAGTTCTTGCTTTTTACTGGGCACCCTGGGCAGTGAGGTCCAAATTTGGCTTATCACCAGCATCTCCTGGGATCTACCCCTGGAGCTTTTGTTTCAGAAGCCAGGATGAGACTCATGACTGCTCTACAGATGAACTTGGAACCCATTTACTTCATCTGACCACTCCAGACACCACAGTTCTTACTAATCTGCAAATTCCTGGGAATGAAGAGAATAACAACCCATTTGTGACCTCTTCTACCCTCCAGAATTATCTCTGTGTAATCCAGCTGCCACAGGGTAACTAGACGTGCAAGGGGAATAGCTTCTAACTCTACCACAGTTCCGTTGCCCATCAATTTATATGGCATATTTCTGACATTGCTGAATATTTTTTTGGGCTCAAATAGGGCATTGTCATTATTTATCACCATGTATGTTGTGGCTGTAAGTCTACTTTTGATTCAATTAGAGAAACATTTGCCTACTGAGAGAACACCTCCTGTATTGGACTCTTGGCTTTTCTTTTGGTCATTAAAATGGTAGTGGCATATTTTAAAATTTGGTTTGCAGCCTTTAAATATGACATTTCCAAAGAATGTAAATCAAGGAATATCTTTAAATGTAAAACATCTGAAACCATGTGTATTATTAGGTTTAATAGAGTGTATATGAAAATGTCCCTGATATGTATATGAACATTGAAAGTAAAATTTATTAAAATATTCTTAAGGGAACAAAAACAAACCCCCCAAATCTTCATACCAAAAGTAGTTGCCACTTCTACCAGTTACAGCCGTAGTTGCTTCTATGTATTGTAGTTTCTTAGCGAATTACCGTGAAATCAGGTTAGTTGGAACATGAATAAAAATGTACAACAAAAATGAATATACATTTGCCTTCATATTATTAATATATGGCAATGTTTTCTTTGATAATCCACATGCCATCATAATATTGCCCTTAAGATTAGGTGTTACGTAACCCTAAATTGCAGGAAACACAATATGCCTGGAGGATAATTCTAGAATATATAACTGGGAGAGTGCAATTGATAGAGAGTTTCCAGGGGTATTGAACCCAGAGATGGAGCACTTGGAAAGCCAGGTCCTCAGGAAAACCTACTGCAACATTTTAGTTCCCATCTAAAAAGAACATAATTAATTAGGATGTGAAATATGTGAGGCAACTGTATTCTTAGACCTTCAGTGGGTCCCTAGAGGATGCAGAAACACTGGCTAAACATAAGTTATGAATAGCATCTGCTAGAATGTAGCAAAGTATGTTTAAAAGAGTATACTTTTTCCCTTGTGTCTTTGATTATTGAAGATATTTTGGGGGGACAAATACTAGGGGGAAGTCTCTTTATGCAAATGTATTTCTGAATATAAAGGAGGAAAAAAGAGAGAAGCTTGTGTTACCTGCCAAAATTAGTTTTTAAATTTAAAATTCTTTCAGAAAATTATTAAACTTAGAACAACAATAAGAAAATATGTACTGGATGAAATAGTTTTTAACCAGTGACATAAGTTTAGAACCAACCCCAAATAATTTCTCATCACACTTTTCTTTCTCATTTGTCTTATTCCTCCATGTAATAGTTTTAAATGGCACTGTTATGAAATAAATAAATAAACACCAACCACATTTTTTTTTCATATCCTGACCAATATTTTGGCTGTTTTACAGAACTGGAATTCTGAAAATTAAATAAAGATTTCTGAAATGCTAACTTCAGAAAGTTTTATTTAATTTGTGGAATAATTTTGTTCTCTCCCTCTCCATTTTTTTTCAATAAGATCTTTATTAATTTAGTCTAGTTACTTAGTGCTTATATTAAATAATCTAATAAAAGTCAGGGTTGTAACATAACATTTCCCAAATGTGAAGCAGCATCTATTACATGAGACAAAATCTTTATGCCGCAAAATTGTAAAAGCCATGTATAGAATTACAAGGCACCAAATGGTACTGTATATATTTCTAAAATAGAACATTTCTGCAGTGTAAGGGGGTAGTCAGCTCAAAAAAAAAAAAAGTGACAGCTGTATCACTATAGTTTATTCAGAAAGTACTCTAAAATTAATTTTGATTTTTAAATAATAATCTTGATAACTTCCTCTGAAAGATAGAAATATGATTTAAATATAAAGGTTAGTATTTTTAAAGAGTAAAAACTACTTTCTTTGTGTTTGTCATCATTACCGGAATTCTTGCAAATAGAGAAGTTATCTGTGGGGATGGGAAACAGTGCGTTGTGTGTGTGTGTGCGCGCATACACTTGCATCTCTCGATTTTTAGATCAATTCATATGACAGTATATCTTCAGTGTTTATTTTGAATCATTGAATTATTTATTTTTGTCTGGCGTTTCCTTTTGTATTGTTATAAATGCAGGATTAAATCCATTGTAGGCTCCCAGACAAGTATGTGGTGAGGTTTCATTAATTTGTGTAAGTTATAAAGGCACTTGAATAATGTAAGATGACTCAAAAAGGCTGTTTCATTTTCCACTTACTTTTACCCCAATGCAAGCCATTTGAAATATATATAGAGAGAGTCCTTAAAATCAAAGCAGAAGGTGTAGAAGAGTTAGGTTTATTCCAATAAGTTGTATTGGGGTACTGCTAAACTATACATTAAAAAGGAAAATATGTGTACTTCAAAAACCATTTTTGTTTTGCCTTTTTTTCTTTTTCCTTATTGAAAAGTCATTCTCACCCCAGGTTTAGCAATAATAACTAAAATTTATGTCTTTTTGCTGCTACAATTTGGTGATATACCACAGTCAGGCCACAGGTTAGAAACACAGGCTGAATTATTATATACTGCTGGGTAGTGATTTTCCGTGAACTGATTTATGGATAAATAATTCTATGTTCTTATTATATAGGATAGACAGTTTTTAATTTCTTTAACAGAGCATAGCTGAACAACAGAAAATTATATGCTATAGCATAAGAATACAACCACTCTGAGGAGGATAAACAGATGCAATCAATGTCATGAGTTCGCCTATTTTTACAAGGAGCCTCATCAGCAGTTGGTATTGTGGAAATAATACCGAGAACCAGAAGCCCCAAGGCTTAGTTCTTCTAAGGCTGGGGTTTTTATTGACACTCTTTTGTGGAGATCTTTTCCAGGGAGTTATGAGATATACAAACACCAGCCTTTTGATATTAAAGCTAATGTCTCATTTTTTTCTCAGCCTGAGTTTTCATTTTGCTTTAAAAATTAATGTTAAAATGCACCTGGAATAAAAGAAAATTATCCATCCAGCTGAATTATAAGAATACTGCTGCTATCTTGCTGGGTTGCTTATATCTGTTTCACAGATTGGTTTGTGGGCTTTATTGTGCAGTATACCAAATCTATATCTATTTTATCAGCATCTATCTACATACCACTGCAAACTGTGAGAATTGTTCTCATGTACTCCACAGGCGGCCTATTGTAGGCCTTCATGAAGTAAATATTTCTCACATTTGAGGTACAGGGGTAAAAGCTATCATCTTGGTTTATTTTAGGAGTGGTTTCTCTTAGCTATGTGTTTAGCAATAATACGCTTCTCTGCTCAATTGTGAGCTCCATAATTACAGGGACAGTATATATTGAGGTTATCTTTGCATCTTAGTGACTTGTGCTGGAGACACACAAGAAAAAATTGTTGAATGAATGCTTCATGCTTAATACAAACCCTTCTAATGGCCCATTGATTATATTGTGTTATCACATTTTATTTTATTCTCAGACGTGATCGACTTTCTAAAAGCTTGAATCAAATATTGATCAACTATAATGTGTATTATCACCACTCTTTTGTTTTTATATAATTAGAGGCAAATAATACTAAAAATATGAATTATGCATTTTCTGAGAATAGTAACTGTTTTCTTTGAGATAAATACCAAAAACATATGAACACAAACAACTATTGATATTTCTTTTGGTGAAATGTCAGCTCTTTAACTCTGGCAGAATACTGCATTGAGAAAATAAAAAACTGGTTTCCATTATTGCATCTTTTTAATTTTAGGCAAAAATTGCCTCCAGTCCAAATCTAATTTTATATCACTAATGGGAAATTTACCTACAATTGCATTTTGTTATTTGGTCTGTACACATTACACATTGAGTGGATTGGTACTCTATATTTTAGTGAACAGATTTGTCTGGATATAAACAGTTTTATTTATACTGTGCTCAATTCAATCATGTTAACATTTGTATGAATTTCAACCCCAAAATAAAGGCCCATAATTTGTGACTCAAAGACCTTGAAACAGCATCTGTAATAGTCTTCAACACCAAGCATTTTCTAAATGTTTGCAGATGATAAATTCCTTGTAAATAATAAAGATGATTGGAAAACAGTGTTTATGTCTCAAATGGCACTGTTGTGGGAAACTGTTTTTTCCAGAGAAGTCCCAAGTGTAACTGGCTCTTCAGTCTTCTGTGCCTGTGATGTCACCTGTTTGCTCATTGGTCTCACTTATTCCTTGGTTTAACATTAAATGTCCAGACACTGCCTAATGTGTGACTGTGGATGCACTCTGGCCCTCCTCTCCAGGGGCCCATTGTGTCGTTGGGCACTTGAACGTGGGTACATCCTCAGGGCAGAGGTAGCAGAGCTGAGCAGAAAGGATATTGGTCCAGTAGTTCAAAAACTTGCAAAATGAAGCCTAGGTTTTAGTCCTGGTTTTCATCCACTTAGGTCCTTGAAAAGTCATTCTCCTTGGATCTTCAGCCTACTTCCAGGTAGAATGCTGAGTCCAGGCTGTTTTCATAAGGATAAACTAATGGTTATATAAAACGCTGTGCAAACTGTAAAGTAATGTAAAGGGATATTGTGATTAAATAAGTTTCTTATAAAATATACAGACCAAACAAGAATATTTATTGTATAGTGTTATAGAGAAAGGATTACTTCAGGTGGGTTATCAGGGTTGGAATTATTTGCATGGCAGAATTTCAAGAATAATATAGACAATTTCTAGAAGTGAATATTGGGGGTCAGTACTCTAGACAGAGTGAGAATGTGATAAATTTTCAGACAAAAAATGGAAATTGCCACACATTTAGCATCTCCTATGTGCCTGGCTGAACTCAAGGGTGTGTGTGTGCATGCACATGCATGAAATATTTCCTAATTTAATCATCACTGGTTTTTCTCATTTTTCAGATTGGGGTTACAAAACTTACTCATAGAATGTGAATGTTGGGAGTAACATCTGTATGCTTTAGTTATGCCGTTATTATTGGCATTTCTCTAGTGCTGCAATATTATCCTCAGTGGCCACATGACTTGTTCTTTCTTCTTTGTCCTTGTTCACTACAATGGGAGTGATTAGTGGGGTCTGCATCCCTCCTTAGAAGCCAGGAAGAGGCTGTTATAATCGTAACTAGACATACCTACCTGAATTATTTCAGTTCTTTTTTTTCCCCTTGGAATGCGTGCCATTTTTAATCTACTTGCAGTCCAGTACCAGTTGAGCATCTCAAATCTGAAAATCCGAAATATGAAATGTTACAAAATCTGAGATCTTTTGAGTGTCAACATGATGCTCAAAGGAAATGCTCATTCAAGCATTTCAGATTTTGGATTTTTGGATTTGGGATGCTTATCTGGTAGGTATAATGCAACTATTTCAAAATCTGAAAAAATCAGAAATATGAATTGCTTCTGGTTCTCCAAGGATTTTGGATAAGGAATATTCAACCTGTATAAATTAATCTCTCTGGAAGCTTTGCTTTATTGTTGTTATGTCTACACTAAGAAACTTACAAGGATCTATTTTCCCTTAAGTTTTATGGAGCACTTATTATGTAGCAGTCCCAGTGCTAGACTCTCCTGTTCATGTAAAGTCTCATGATAACCCTAAAGGGTAGGCATTGTTCTTATCCCCATTTTACAGATATGGAAATGGACACATGGAAAGACTAAACAGTTTGCCAAGGTGACACCTTGACTAAACAAGGTGACAAGCAGAGGAAGCTGGGTGTAAACTCACCTTTGACTCTAGACCTTACTCCTAACCTCTGACCTATACAGTGTGCTACTGAGTCAGGCATTCATGGCCTCCCGAAACTTGGAACCAGTCTTTTCTTCTAGTTTGCCTCTCACTTGAGCCAGTGTGATAACAAGAAGAATGAGAGCCTGGTCTTTGAAGTGAATCTGAGCTCTGCTACTTGCTAGTAATATTACCTAGGCTAGTTAAGATAACCCATCCCTTCTGAATCTCCATGTCCTCATGGAGGGAGTTGAAACTAGATATTCATGGGTAAAGAACTGATAGAGAAATTGGAGGTACACCTATACTAGGTTTGGTGGTGCAGAAAATAAGAGACTGAGGGAACAGAGAGATTGTCATAGTGTTTTTGTTTTAAAGTAGGGGAGGGCTAGGTGCAGTGGCTCATGCCTGTACTCCCAGCACTTTGAGAGGCTGAGGTGGGTAGATTGCTTGAGCCCAGGAGTTCGAGACCAGTCTGGCCAACATGGTGCAACCCTGTCTCTATAAAAATACAAAAATTAGTCAGGTGTGGTGGCACATACCTGTAGTCCCAACTACTCGGGAGGCTGAGGTGAGAGGTTGGCTTGAGGCTGGGAGACAGAGGTTGCAGTGAGCTGAGATCTCACCACTACACTTCAGCTTGGGTGACAGAGCCAGACCCTGTGTCAGAAAAAAAAAAAAAAAAAAAAGTAGGGGAAATCTCAATCTACTTATAGGTCAAAGGAAAGAAGTCACTGAGGAGCAAGGATGGAAGAAATGAATGGGGAAGTGGTGGGAATAGAAAATGGGACATATTGATGTATACTCCTCCTTTGTGATTTAAAACAAAAGTCTTTTATAGACACATGACTGAAAGCTAATATGATAAAAAATCTTTTGAGTCAATATATTTTGAAATAAACTGACTATGTAAGACACATTAAAAAGGTCAAAAGGATGACTAAATTGTTGAGATTAAATTACATTCAGGCTCTTTACTAATTTTTACATTTAATGTGCACAATATTCTTGTAAGATCGGTACTTTTATTGTTCCAATTTACAGATGAGAGGATTGAGGTATGGAGAATTTTAAGTAACTTGCTAGGGTTACATAATTAGTAGGTGGCAGAGCCAGGATGTGAACAGAGGCAATTTAACTTGGAAGCCTGCATTCTTAGTCACTATGGTATACTGCTTCCCAATTTGATTTCCTCAATTAACACTTGACTACTATTCCAAGTAATATTTTTGTCTATTTTATATCAGGGAAGGAGGACTGTTCTAAGGAATGATTTTCCAAAGAGGATTAATACAGTGCATTAGACAGAGATCCTGTTTGGAGGAAAGGCTCATTAAGAGTTACTCCAAGCCCCTACCTGGCTGGAGCAGAGTGGGCTTCCAGCCATAGCTCTCCAGCAGATCTTGTACCTGCAGACCCTGGTAAATAGCTGAGCAGAGACCATGACTTCTAGGACTAGAAGGTTAGTTAATAAGGTGCAAAAAAGGAAAAGCATACACTTCCCATTGCCTGGGAGAATAGCATGTGCCAACAGCTCTCTTCCAAGATCTAGAAACCAACCTGTAGCAGCTGCTCTATGTGGAGGTATTAAGTGTTGTTAAAACACCTGTGTGTGTCTGATTCTAGCCCAAACAAGTCATCGGGGGAGGGGTTAAGAATTTACCTATATGGAGATTCTATTTCCAGTAGAATGAGTTATTATATCCTGTAGATATTTCTCTTCCTCCCCTCTCTAAAAAATCGAGGTATAATTTACATACAAAAATGTATGGATGTTAAGTGATTAGTCTGATAAATTTTGACAATTTGTATAACCATGCAACACTATGCCAAACAAGAAAATCCTCATATGTTCCTGTCTATGCAGTGCCCCTTTCTGTCCCTCTGACTTCTATCCCCATTAGATTAGTCTTGCCTGTTCTTATATTTCATATAAATGAAATTATACAGATATATTCTGTTGTGTCTGGCTGTAGTGTGGTGTGTATTCTTACAATGGAATACTTCTTTACAATAAAAAGGAATCAACTACTGACACCACAACAGCTTGAATGAATCTCCTGTGGAGTTATGCATTGAAGCTTGTAGGGTCCTTTTTGTTATATTACTTGCATAGTCTTAGTAACCAAAATGACCCACAAAATCTGCTTCTTTTACTTGCCTATCATAGTGCACAGTTGTCAACTTCATTCCCCGCCCCATTCTCTCATATATTATCTGTGTGACTTTAGAACACAGCCAATTTATATTCAAGTTATGGGTGATCATGATAATGACTTTTGAAAGGAATTTAAAATTGTAGAATGATTTTTTTTAAAAGGAAATATGTTAGACATGTTACATGGTTTCTTTTTGGTATTTGCAAATGTCAGGAGTAAAAGAAGCAAGGAAGCAGACCCACTCTCTCGTGGGTGGCTGTCCAGTGGGCCCTGGATGTTCATTTCATGACTACTACATGCTGCGTGCTGTGCACTTTTCATTGTCATGAGAGAGAATGTTAAGAAAACTATCCCTGCAAGAAAACAGCTTTTCTTGGCAAGTGAAATATGACTTAAGGAGCCAGAACTGGAGACATACGGTACTATGAATGAGAGCTGTGTTACTTTATTGGATCTGAGTCCAGGCACTATTTATACTGCAGCATATTCAGCACCAGATTGTTAAATCTTAATACTGAAACAGTGTATCATTTTAATATTTTTGTTCTGTTTATTCCCTGTTTTCAAGCATTATGTCAAGCATTGCGCATTCATTTATTTCATCTTGGACAGGACGTGCCCTGACCAGAAAGTTCATTTCCTATTGTTGGAGTTTTGCCCCTTAGCTATCATTTTGTGAAGCTTTTAAACGTTCACTTGGGTACACAGGTGTTCTCTCTTTGATGACAATGTATGTTTTTAAAGAACAGTGTAGTTGGACTCACCTGTATTGTCAAAAATAAAAATGCTGTTTTCCTTTGATCACTAAAGTATCACTGCTTTTTCTGTGTGGCAATTTCTGACATCCTGGAGACCATGGGATTTTTCATTGCATACAAATAAAATTTTTGTTACCGTGTGTCATATGTGAAATGGGTTTCTCTATTTTTCTTCATCAATGTTATGTGTGCCCTGTGTCCCAGATAAAACGGGCCTATCTTATGAATAAGTTAGCATTTTCACCATATGTTGCTGAAACCATCCCATGAATCTTCCTCTAACAAGGGTATTCCTAAAATTGCTGCTCTACGTAGCCCCAGCTTAGAAAGGATTTTTATTATTTCTTCATTGTTATGCATGTTTACCATATGCAGCAGGAAATCCACAGGGAAAAAGTACTATTGTCACTGTCTAAAGAGCTGAGGAATTAAAAAAAGAGGAAGTTGAGGGCATCTTTGCTGTTTCTGATCTGTGGTCAGTCACCGTGGTATTGCATTTGGCCTGGGAAAGCAGCCCCACTGCCTGCTGAAACGCAGACATGGGAGCGAACTCTGACTGCTTCATGAGCTCCAAATGCTGTTCGCACTGGGAATCGCACCACAGTCAGGATGTAACTGCGTGCTGAGCCCACACACAGGAATTTTCTTGTACAATTCAAAACTGAATCTTATATTTACTTAAGGCTTAGTTTTTTTTTTTTTTTTTTTTTTTGTCTATGAAATCAGCAGTCCTGTATATTTAGCATCAGCCTTAAGTTAGAATGTGAAACAATTCTGGGGGGAAGGAAGTATCCGTATGGTTTTCTAAGTAATTTAAGAAACAGGAAAACATAAAAGAACTGATTGTCTGTGATTAAACCTCATTCTTTCCTTCCCATCTTCCTGTATAGTTAACTAACTCAATTGTCAGCCAGAAAGAAATAGCTTATTGCTCTGGGTTGTAAAATATCTGAGTGGGCCTTGGATGTTGATGATTGAATGACCTTCTTAACATTGAACAAACAATGGGAAGGTTTAATAAATAGCAGATATGTGTTTATTATGTTTTTCTTCCCTGTGCAGGAATAATCAAGCTGGGAAGGTGGAACCCTCTCCCCCTCAGTTATGTGACAGATGCACCCGACGCGACAGTGGCCGACATGCTACAAGATGTCTATCATGTTGTGACGTTGAAAATCCAATTACAAAGGTGGGTGTTTCTGAACATCTGCTTTTCCTTACTCTCAGAGCTGTTCCGTCAATCATAGATTCACTGCAAAGATTAGCATGTCCTGTCTTTATTAATTTCTGGACATTGGACAAAATGAAAAGAAGGAGAGAGGAGAGAAGAAGAAGGAGGGCCCTTCCCCAGGTGTCTTTATAGTCACATTCCAATTACTTTATGCTTTGTTTTCAGAAGCAGTGAAGTGGTAACCTAGGGGAAGCTTGACAAATCATTAAAAATCTATAGCCCTTAGGAGGAACTTTACACAGTCCCTTACTCAGTGGGTCCTTTAGGCCTGGTTAAATGTGTAGCACATAGTATTTGAAGAATAAACACCTCTGCTGTTTTCAGATTTGTGTTATGAGGGGAGAGTTTTGTTCTTGTAGGAGGTTTAGCAAGAATGTCCTGACATAGGAGACCTTTTTCTTCCCTTTCCGAGGCCACATCAAAACAAACAAACAAACAAACAAACAAAAAACACTTTGTGGCCTGCAGAGATTCTGGGGATGATTTCTTTATTTTTTCAAATATGGCATCCAGAACAAGATATCCCTCTAAAGAACTGGAGGTTCTTTGCAGTCTTTTATTGTAAAGTGCCTGTTAGGTGTGATTAAGGAGCATTGTCCTTTAGTGTAAGTGTTTTGGATCTCCCCCTTTTCGGGAATTTATACTTTAAAAATGGACTCCTGGCATCCCCATCTGTGTCTATGAATGGGTGAGGATAGAGGTTCAGAAAGTAACTCTGAGCCATTCTATGAGGGTGAGGGTGGGCCTTCCAACTGCAAATCTGACGGGGAATGCTTGTTTACAGTTAACCTTAGGCATGCTCAATAATTACATTTGTATTGGGGAAGTTTATAACCACACTGCCATGCCATTTCCATCAACACATTGGAAAAATCATATTTTATAAAAATAGCATTTCTTGTATCAGAAGTGACTAGTTTTCTTGGATGAGTGGGAGAACAAACTTAAAAGAGACCCTTTGGGCTCTAGCAAAGTCTTGGAGAAGCAGTTTTACTTCCCTTCCTTCACTTAGACCCCATTCTTCAGCATTTCTTCTGAAGCTCCCACAAGACCCAAGAATAGCTGCTGCGCTGTCTCCTCTTCGGTCAGGGGCCCTGGGTAAGGTGTGTGTATTGTTCATTCTTGCTCTGTTTTGCAGTTGTTCAAAGTTGGAAGACTTGCCTGCGGAGCAGTGGAACCATGCCACAGTCCGCAATGCCTTAAAGGAACTGCTCAAAGAGATGAACCAGAGCACATTAGCCAAAGAATGCCCTCTCTCCCAGGTCAGTATCTTCAGGTGGGGGTCTGGGAAACAGAAGAAGCCATTGGTAGACTCTCCGGCAGTGGGGTTCCTTCTTCTTAAACAACTGTCTTCTCTTTTATTTATAGACTTACACTGCATTTGAGGTGTAAAAGATTATGTTGCTTCTGGTTGTAGAATTGAAGTTATAACTTATTGGCCGGGCACAGGGTAGCTCATGACTGCAGTCCCAGCACTTTGGGAGGCTGAGGCAGGCTGATTGCTTGAGCTCAGGAGTTCGAAACCAGCCTGGGCAACATGGCGAAACCCCATCTCTACAAAGAATACGAAAATTAGCTGGGTGCGGTGGCATGTGCCTGTAGTCCCAGCTACTTGGGAGGCTGAGGTGGGAGAATTGCTTGAGACTGGGTGGGAGAGATTGCAGTGAGCCAAGATCACACCACTGTACTCTAGCCTGGGTGACAGAGTGAGACCCTGGATCTCAAAAAAAAAAAAAAATTGCATTTATTGAGACTTTAGGGTAAGGAGAGACTATTAAAACATTTTATGTATACAGGCTGGGCATGGTGGCTCACACCTGTAATCCCAGCACTTTGGGAGGCTGAGGCCAGAGGATTCCTTGAGCCCTGGAGTTCGAGACCAGCCTGGGTAACATAGCGAGATAGCGAGACCCTGTCTCAAAAAAAAAAAAAAAAAAAAAAAAAGGAAAATAAACGTTTTACATATACAGTCATTAACTTCTCACGTATTTCATCGGATATAGGGACCAGTGTCTCCATTTTATAGATCAAGAAATAGGAGCTTAGAGAAGCACTTACATTCACTGCCTAAGCATACTAGCTGGCTAGGTGGTAGGTTGAGATGCTACTTCCCACAGCCCCCTTTCAAAGTGGATGCTCCAGATTGTTGTTTTACTTGGTCAGCTGGATGAGTCAGCCATGCTAAACCCATCTATGCATGATTTATTGGACCTTTTGCCAGTCTGGTGTAGAGAGATGATCTTTATATCATATGCATTTGTAGCGGTTTTGTAGTGAATTCACCACAAGAAAATGCATCTTGAGGAAAAGTGATACTCCATTTTTTAGGGAACGTACCATACACTAATACAAGCCATGAAAATGAGATTGAGAGGATCAAAAGAAGAGCAGTGGAGGAAAGGGCTGCCTTTTCCATTTCTGTTCATGAGCTAGGACCCCATTTTTTTCTATGGTTGAGATAATATTTTGATAATGGTGGATTAGGGCTGCTGTAGAAATGAACACAGGTTAACAAATTATTCAAAGCTTTGAATGGAAATCTGTTTCCTGGTGTGAGCTGCTACACATGATTTAAGACAATGTCTGTTAAGTTCAAGGGAAAATGATGAGAAACCTATTACAGAAACTTGCTGTGCCATGAACTTTGTTCCAGGGTAAGGGAGTCTCTGAAAGATAGGAAGGCTATTGGTTAAGAGCATGTATCCTGGAATCAGAGCTGGATTCATGTCCTGGTTGACAAGCCTCTATAACCTTACCTTTATGAGCCCCCCTTGTTTGGTTAGTAAAACTGAGTAGTAATGGTTCTGAGTTATATAAAGAGGATTAAATGATTGGAAATTACATAAAATGCGTGGCCTAATGCGTAGCATACAATGATGCACCATCAACAGTATCAGCTATTATTATTGAGATATTATGTGAACTGAATGTGTGTGTGTGTGTGTGTGTGTCTGTCTGTCTGTCTGTCTTTGAGGGTGTTTTGGAATTTGGATCCTCTGAAGCAAAGTATACTATTAATATTTTTGCTTCCAAAAAAAATCAAGAAGGCATGTATAGGCAGCTAGATAGAAAAGGACATTATTCTGATCTTATGTTTAGGACTTTTCATGCAGGCCATTTTAAAACCTACCTGTAGATATGTATGTAGATGTTAAAGCCTTGTTGCATACAAAGTTATAAAATGCATATTTTGATTGTGTTGGTGATACAGAGGAACTGGCTAAAGAACGAGTTAGGAAAAGCTGTCAATAATTTTTCCCAAATTTCACAATCATTCACAATTAATTTTCTCTTGCATTCACATGGAAGTCAAAATGGGCTTTGCCTGAAAGTGTACAAGCCTCTAACTTGATATTACCAATTCGGAAATTTATCCAGGGCTTCTGAGGTACGTGGAAGTTTAGTCCAAACTGTTGTATCATGACAATCATGTTTGGTTATGATTACATATGCCTAGAGAGGCAACATGAGTGAGGAGAATCCAGATCAGGACCTGAGAGCCCTGGGCTCTAATCTCAGTTCTTTTATGGCAGATCCTGGGCAAGTCCATTCACTTCTCAGAGCCTCATTAAACTCTTCTATAAGCTGGGCATCATTGTATTTACATGTTTCATATAATTCGGGGGGTTGTCTTGTGATGTTCAAATGAGATCATCTTTACTCCTATTATAAAAACTATTTCCCCCTCCACTGTCTGCTCTCATGGTTTGCCCACTTAGTTGCCTGACCTAAACAGTTCCTTCTCCTTCACCCTTCTGTTTGATCCTATGGGTTCCATCACTTCTCCATCTAAAATCTTTTTCCCTTGTACCACTGCTTTGTTCATTCTTTCATCACCTGTCATCTAAAATATTTCAGGTTTTCTTGCCTCATGACTTTTCTCCTGCCACCTGATTCTCCTGTGTTCCTTGTTTGTAATTCCCCAGTCACTCCCCCTACCCACCCTATAGGAAGTACAGACTCCGTAGCATAAGGACCATCAAGATGACACTGTTCAGCCTTATATTTCACTAGAGCTGCCTTCTTCCCTCTTCCTGCACTCATCCTATATCCAGAACAGATTAAATTAATTATTTTGAAATGTTTACCATTGCTCAAAATATCTCTTGAGAGTGGGAGCAACCTAACTAGTATAGCATTACAAATCTAACAAAGCCACCTTCTGTATTATCTTAAAAATTGATGCCGAGTTTATATTCTTGTCCATATACCTGTTTTGCTGTTTTTTGTTTTTGTTTTTTTGAGATGGAATCTCATTCTGTCGCCAGGGCTAAAGTTCAGTGGCGTGATCTCAGCTCAGTGCAACCTCCGCCTCCCTGTTCAAGCGATTCTCCTGAGTCAGTCTCCTGAGTAGCTGGGACCATAGGTGCCCGCCACCATGCCTGGCTAATTTTTTGTATTTTTAGTAGAGACACGATTTCACCGTGTTAGCCAGAATGGTCTCGATCTTCTGACCTTGTGATCTACCTGCCTCAGGCTCCTAAAGTTTTGGGATTACAGGTGTGAGCCACCGTGCCCAGTCCCTGTGTTTTAAATATTTTTTAAATGCCATAAAATCATTTTGCCTGTTAAGTTAGGAATCTCCTTCTCTCCACATGAGACCGGTTCTTCAGGGAGATGTACCTTATTAATCTCTGGCTTTGGAAGCCCCTGCACACAATCCTGGTGACTCTAGAGTCCTTCAGTTTGACATTTGCTTGCCTTTGCATACATGATTTCACCTGGCTAGAATGCACTGCTCTTTTCTACTTGATGAAATTATCTTTCAGATTCCAGCTGGGAAGTCACTGCTAGTGAAGTGCCTCAACCTCCTGGTTGAAGTAGTTGCTACTTCTGCTCTTAGTAGCCTTTGTAAATACCCCATCACAGCACTTATCTCAGCCTGTTGTCATTGTTACTTGTCAATTTCCATCACTAAATGAACTGTCCACAATAACAGGGGCCATCTCTTATTGATCTTTGTGTCCACAGCATTCAGCATAATGTATATTTTGTATGTAGCTATTACTATAATGCAGGAGTTTAACCTTTTAGCAGGATAATTCTTTGTGGTGGGGGCTGCCCTGTGCATTGCAGCATCCCTGTCCATTACCCACTAGATGCCACTAGCATGCCACTATACCCCTTCCCCCAGTTGTGACGACCAAAATGTCTCCAGATGTTGCCAAAGGTCCCAAGACAGGAGCAGTACCACTCTCAGTCAACCAATTCTCTGATGTGCTTAATGAATTAAGTTTAAAAATGTTTAAGAAAGTGTAGTTTTATTAGTATGTAAAGTTAAAGTTTTATTATTATTACAGTGTTCTTGGAAGCTCCAAAACATTTTGAACCAGAAACAGTGAATAGAATAATTTGGTGATTGATGCCCAGCACATTTCAGTTAAACAGGGGCTCATTTCTATTGTTTATATTTGGGGGAGATTTGATTTAGGCTTCTTATATGTTGTGTGATTATGGAAAATCTCACTGGGGTAGCTCGTTTCAGCTAGCATGGATATGTAATGTGGACCGTGGCATTCATCCTACGGCCATTATCCTTAAACATTCCAGGTTATTCACTTAAATTGCATAGCTAGATTGTAATTTAGTGTGGAGATAAGCACGCCCATTTTGTTGGTGGTTGTCACAGAACAGATGCATGCAGTTTTTGTAGTTCAGCCTATGTAAAGTGAAACAGAATGTATTTTTGTTGTAAGCAAGGTGAAACAGTAATTCAGCAGTATATTTCCACCGGCATTCCTGGTGTCCTGATTAAGAATCAGGTACTTTGCGATGGGTTGGGGATACAACAGTGAATCTGAGGGAGGAACTAAAATCCTTTCAATATAGGAAGAAGAGAGTGAGGCATCCAGTACTATTCACCTTAGGTGAGAAAGGTGGCTTGTTGGGTTTTTCAAAAATAGACTCAACTCATGAGTAAAAGATTCCTGTTATTGAAATAATTTTTCCTTATTACCTTAAAAGCCAAACCATTTTAGGTGATTCTTCACTTGAGTTTGGCAATTACATAAGGGAATGATTCAGTGGATAGTTCATACTTTATTGAACACCCCAGTAGTCTGCAGTTCAAAAGAGCAGCCTTGAAGGCAGAAGAAGGGTATGGAGAAGTCCGTAAAAGTGCAACAATTGTAGCCTGAGGTATATATATTTAAAACAGGGAAGTAATGATTTAGCCGTTCTCTGTCTGACCAGATGCTTGGAAAGTACAGATTGTGGTTGTGTGTCTGCATATTTATTTTTGATTTCACCTTTCAAAGTGTGTTTAAGTGCTGGCACCTCTTCCTTTCCCTCCAATGTCTCTGTGAGTAACCACTCGCAGCCTCTTTCCTCTGCCACTGGCTGTCCTGAGCATCCTAATTTAGCAGACCTTAGGCGTAGTCCTCCCTTATTAAATAGTCCTTAGCTGTTCCAATTTGAAAACATTATGATTGCATCTTTCTGTGGCTTACTTATTCTTACTTGAGGAAGAGTTGAAAGACCTAAGGTTGGCTTTTGATTGCAAAACCCCAGGTGCTCAGGGTTTTTACCTATTTAAATAAGTAAAGGTACCAGTACCCGCCTTGTGCATCTCATAGGCGATCTTGATGTTCAAATGGGATGACTAAAGAGATAGTCTTGTTAACTGAAAATTGTGGGTTTTTTTTTTTTCTTTTTGAGACGGAGTCTCGCTGTGTTGCCCAGGCTGGAGTACAGTGGCATGATCTCAGCTCACTGCAGCCTCTGCCTCCCGGGCTGAAGCAATTCTCCCCCCCTCAGCCTCCCAAGTAGCTGGCATTACAGGTGAGCGCCACCATGCCCGGCTAATTTTTGTGTTTTTAGTAGAGATGAGGTTTCACCACGTTAGCCAGGCTAGTCTTGAACTCCTGACCCCAAGTGACCCTCCTGCCTCGGCCTCCCAAAGTGCTGGGATTATAGGCATGAGCCACTGCACCCAGCCTGAAAATTGTGATGAAAAGAACAATTTGCAAGTGCATGCAACTTCCAATGTGCTCCACTCCTACACATGTTCTCTGTGACTCTAGACATGTTAAAATATTTTTTTATGGTAAAATATACATAACATGCAGTTTTCCATTCTAAACATTTTTAAGCTTACAATTGAGTAGCATTAATTACATTTACAGTGTTGTACAACCATCACCCCTGTCTCTTTCCAGAACTTTTTCATCACTCCAAATGGAAAGTCTAACCTTTAAGCAACAATTCCCTATTCACCTCTCATTCTGACCCCAGTAGCCTCTATTCTGTATTCTGCCTGTGTGAATTTGCCTATTCTACCTACCTTGTGTAAGTGGAATCACAGAACATTTATTTTGTGCTGATTTATTTTACTTAGCATATAGACATGTTTTTGAAGCAGCTCTGTCCCATGGTGCTGGTTGAGACTTTGTTGCTAAATATTTGAGGAACAAAATGACTGACTAAAGTTATTGAACTGCAAAGAAGTTACTAGATTTCCAGTGTGACAATGGTGTGGCACTCATATAGTGTGCCTTTAGAAATAGATTGTAGGATAATTATTTCTGTCATCCTAAGCAAGCCTTACCCATTTGGACTTAACTCATATGTACAACATGCCAAAACAGTTGAACAGTGAAATCAAGCAGCCAGTTGGGTCAGCAGAAAAAAAAAAATTGAGCATGTGCTCATCATATATAGTGACTGATCAACTGCATGGACCAGAATCGTGTTAACCAGTTGTCAACTGTCCGTTTAATTTAACCTAAGTTCATGTATGTAGTGGGGATACATCATGTCTCGTGTTAACCAGTTGCCAGCTGTCTGTTTTAGTTATTTTCATGTGAGGTTGTTTTAGTTTGTGTCCCAACCTCATGAACTCATGTTGAAGAAGGTTCACAAATGACAGCTTGAAAATAATTCCTAACCAGGGGATTGCAGTGACCATAAGAAATGATTGCACAGTGGGGAGAAAGATGACATTTGTTGATTCCACATCTTGTGCTAGGCCTTTTACACAAATCATCTCACAGAATCCTTACACTCTTTGATGCAGGAGACAATATCCCAGTCACAGGTGAGAGTGCTGACGTTAGACAAGCAAGCCATTCAGCAACAGCTTAGGGGAAGAGCTCTCAAATGTAGTGTTTTCATACTCCGAAGTTCAGAGGAAGTGTTTCTTTCCCTTAAAATGGCAACAGTTTTCAATTCTGATGTTATAGCTCAGAAGTGGGGATAGAGAGGGATAGTAGAAGGCTGCCAAATGACATTAAATGAATTTTTTTCATGACAAAATAATTCCTCCAAATCAGTTTTTTTCCCTTTACCTAATTGAAGTATCATTATATTCTCATGTTTAATATGTTATTTAGCATATCACCAAGCAGATTGAAAAGGCCAAAAATGAGCAAAGAATGCACACATCACTCATTGCCTGTCTTTGCTCTCTCCTTCATGCAGACATAGAAGAGGAGGCCAGGGGATGCCACTCCTCCACCCCCAAACAGGGGATTCTCACTGACAGAAAATGTAATTCTTCACATTGGTTTAAAAATATTCTTCTTCATAGCAAGTGTATTATGTGTTTTCAGCTTAGCTACTCTTAGTACCACACTGCTCTTCAAACAAATAAATCCCACCAAGCCAAGCAGAATGTAGTGAAGGATATCCAGTTATTTTATCTTTTCTTTTATTTTGGGAAAAGGGGATGCTCAGATCTCTGTTTTTCTAAATGTATCGTACAAACCATTTTAACCTGTGTTTATTACTTTGCTTTTTCCTATTAAGTTTTAAATTCCCTTTAGATTCCATAGTTTTCTTTGATTCTAAACTTCTTAATTAACTTATATAGGGGGCCTGAGATCACAAACTTCATGTTTTCCTTTTTTTTATTATTTTTTATTTTTTGCTGTTGTTACCTTGTTTTTTGTTTTGTCTAAAGTACTGGTTGCAGCATCAGCTGTTGATCTTGTGGTCGCTGATGGAGGTGGTGGTGAATGTTTCCTTCTATTCATTCGTTAGTCTCCCTTCTTAAAAGACCCATGAAATACTGGTCCACTAACAGAGTGTCTTCATGGTGCCTCCCAGTGCTATTCGACTATGGGAAAGATGCTTTTCATTCTGAGCTGCTGGGGCCTCAGTTTGAAAATGGAACCATACTTATAATCATATGTGACATCTATTCTCTGGGCTAGTTGAAAAACAAATAAGTGAGTTAAAAATTTGTTTCAGGAACCTAAAAGAAAATTTATTTTTAGATAGATCAATCTAGCTATCATAAGTATTTAAATAACAATATTATAAAATTTATTCTCTTGTAGTTTGGCTTACAGCAAATTCAAGTCTGCCTAGTAAACTTTGGAATAAGTAAAGAAAAATCTAATATAGTTTGATTTCTTAAATACCTTATTTTTAAAAAATTCCAGATATTAATGGCAAACTAAATGTCAAATTGACTACAAATAAGGACACCTAGATTTTATGTCCCATCCAAAAATCTTTGTACTTAAAATTTCATAATTAACTACAAAGAAGTCAGAAATTTTCAAGTTTCTGTAGTTGGAAAGACATTTTAACCCTTTTAATTTATCTTAGAATATAATATTATTCATAAAATAGCTTTGTCTGCGGCCACTGTTTATGTGGTGGTTTGTGGCTGTGTCTCAGTATCTGAGTGGGGACTGCCTCAGTTGCCCATTATACATGTACCCTCATCCTTTCTTTTTCACAGCCCAGCACCGTGCAAAGCGATACATGCTTAGTGAATGCAAAATCATGTTAATATTGGCCTTAGTAAATCATAGTTCCTCGGTTTAAGTGTTAAAAATAGCAATACACATATTTTCTGGGTTATTTGTATTAGTATTGCTTTGTATAAACAGGGATACTCGAGTTGGTAGCATTCTGGATTGAAAAAGTTGACTCAGATCTTGTTCCTTTATCAAAAAGATGTGGATTCTAAAAGTCCAACTGTATGGTTGCTTTAGAATGATTGGAAAACAAAAAAGAGCAACATGAACTGCAAAATTATACATATTTTAAAAGGAAAAAATTGAATTAGATCTTTTTTGGCAGGGTGGTAGATGGGAAAGATTTTAATTATTACTCATCCCATTCTGCATCAACTGTATCTTATCAGGTTTATGATGCTGTTGATTGTAAGATGGATCTCTATTTCAGTGATGTTCAGGTATAAAAAGTGGATGAAATATGGTAAATACAGATTCTCTGTGTCCCAGGATCTTTGGAGAACATTGTTTCCTGTAGAGTAATAGCACATGCTGGGTTCATGTTAGCCCCTTTCAACTTTACATATCATTAATTAAGTTTTGATGTTCTAGATATTTAATGGACACTAACATCGAGATGTGTAGTATGTGTCCAGAGCATGCTAGTGAAGCCTAGTGATTTAGATTCAGATTATGGGAGTTTAACAGTCTAATTTAGGGTTAAAAAATATTCATGAAACTGGAATAATCAGACATAACATGGCCTTGCTTTTAAAATATTCCCAAGGTATTTTCTTATCTTCTGATTTTAAAGTCTTCTGAGGATGGACTATAACAATTCTTATCATTAAAAACTATTTTGGGTATTAGCTCTGTATAAAGGCCTGCAGGGAATTGACATGAATAAAATGTGTCATAAACTCAAACAGACTTTTCTGGTGATTAAAGATTCTCATCTAGGAAATTTGTTCGCTACTCATTATTATTGTTTTTGTTTGTTTGTTTGTTTTTTGCCCAGTTCATAGTTCAAACCTGTTTATGTTTTTGTTCTGTAATCAGTAGAGGTAACAACTTATTTATGATTATCTGGGACAGAAAACAAATCTGATTCAGCCAGAGTAGCCCACATCTCCTTTATAAATGAGTTGTGTGAAATACAAGACCCGCTGATGGAGCCAGTAGGAGGCCAGATATTCATTTCCTTGCCACTCTGCCTTGTGCAGGGTCAATTGAAGGTACAGCAGGAGGAAGGAAGGACAAAGTAAAGAGGGTAGAGAGTGAGGGGAATTTGGATTATCTGGGGCCAAAGCGATGCAGGCTTCTGGGCTTGTGGCCTCCTATTATGGGCCAGGAAAAATTGAGAAACGGTGCCAGTAATTAGACACTGTTCGTCTTAGTCCACTTCCTAGGCCATTTGGCAATACAGGGTTTAACTCTGACTCCTGCCGTGGCTGTGTATCCTATGCCTTTCCAGAGGATAAATTCATACAAACAAGATAGAGAGATGACAAGTACATTTGTGATTATTCACATACACCAGTGTGGCTGATGCATCTATTATTAAGCTACTTTCATGTTAAAAAAATTTTATTATTATGACATTTCAGTTTGGCACTTTTAAATTTCATCTCTGTCCCTTTTCCTGTGTTAAATTTCAGTGACTCAGATATCCCACATCAGAACTATGTGAGACACGAGGTAGAAAAAAAAAATGAAACAGACATAGTCACTGTCCTCAAGGGTCTCACAGTCTAGGAACAGAGAGAATCTCAGCCCAGAGCGGGAGCTAGCTCAGCTGGTTGGGGAAGAGTCGTACTTGGTCGTTAATAGCACAAAGCCCGAAGCCTGCCTCTGGGAAATTAGGATTCCAGTGGTCATCCTATAAGGCAGCAGACAAGGCCCCATAGGTTCTGTGATACACTCCCATGATATTAACTCTTTGGGTTCCCATTGCTGTGTTCAGACTTTCAGATGAAAAGAGTTATCCTTACTATCTCCCCTTAGAGAAAGGAATTGTCATGGATAGATCAGCAACTGGGGAGGGCTAACCATCTGCGAAAGAGGTTTCTGTGAATTGAATTAGGAACCCCCTCCCCCACCAGTACTGCATTAGTGATTAAAAAAGAGGAGTCTGATGTTTCAAGTGGGAGTCTATGAAGGCCTGTCTGCTGGCATTTTAACCTCCTGTTAAATAACTTGATTTATTGTTACCCTTTTTATCTCTACTGCTTTGTAGAAATGTCATTAGAAGTTCTAAGATTTCTCTGAACTGTTCTATGTCTGGAGCTAACTTTTTTTGAGAAAGATGAGATTTCAAGGCAAGATATAAAACCTTACACAGGTCATTTGGATCTCTTGAATTGTTTATGCCCAGGACAAAATAAAAATAAGAAATAAAATCTGTGTATAAAACATACACAGTCAGTTCAGATATACGTTTACATCTGCCACAAATGTTGGCCCAAACATACTGTATTAACTGCAAACATATCTCTGTAGGAAGTTCAATTCAAGGTGTGCAATTATAATTTTAACTTTTCAGTGCTATGTCAGGCTATGCTCCCCTTCTCTTTTAACCCCAATTATTAATACAAACAAATCAGCTGAGCAGTAGGACTGAGGAGGATGAGAGCAAGGAAGAATCATGCACTTAAGCATTCAGAAAGTTTGAGCTTTGGTTCATTTTTGATTGAAACACAGTACAAGTGTTACGTTTAGTTTCCCTTGCTCTAAAATAGCACTGTTAATTTTTTCATTTGTGAATTTTCACACAAGTTCTAATCACACGTTTCTATAAATTATATTAATTTAACTTATTTCCCTAAATGTTGTTCTGCAGTGTGTAGCACGGATGTTCTCAGATTCTTGGCTGTGTAAGCTTGTTGCAGTTGGAAGCGGAACAGAAACATCTGAAAGGCATTATTTGGATTACGGATGCTGGAGCATCTGATCTCACCTTTTGCTCTGGTTCCTAAATCACAACTGTTCTTCCTCTTTGCATTTAATCTGCATGTTCTGTCCCCTCCATTGTTGACATTGCCCCAGGGTTGACTTTTTGGAGAAGGCACTATCATTGTTTTAATTAAAGGGATGGAAAATTCAGGTAATCGTGTTTGATGTTAATAGTTCAGTTTACAGGAGAGTGACTGTTTTAAGTTTAAAAGAAAAGAGGTTAGTGCAGGTTATAAAGTGCTGTTTCTTGTCCCTAAAAAGAAGTCGTCATATTTTGAAAAAATAACTATAATTTTTTTTTTCAGAGTATGATTTCATCCATTGTAAATAGCACATATTATGCCAATGTGTCAGCAACCAAGTGCCAGGAGTTTGGGAGATGGTATAAAAAGTACAAGAAGATTAAAGGTAAACTGACTTTTTTGTTTGTAAAGCCTGTTTTCAGTTTCTGAGGTTCATGAGTTGTTGATTGTTTGGAGTTTATGCTCATTTTAGATATAATTTATCTAATTTTTTACAAAGGGGAGATCTTTAATATTCCTGTCATGAGATCCAAATTGGCTCCCTTAAAACTAAGAAGATATTTGAAGTAAAAGTAAAATGAGTAACACAATATGTTAAGTTTATAGTTTTCATAAGTGATACCTGCAAAGACCAAAATCCTTTAGAATGAAAACTTAAAAGCTGTCATTCTAGGTTGAATCAGCACTTACAGTTTGGATACTGATTAACAGATACTCTTGCAGTATCAGGATGGCTTTAGTCAGAAATGGAGTTTGATGTTGTGACCCTTTGTGGACGATTCCAGAGCGGTGGTGAAAGCACGGGCGGGCTCTGCGTTCAGGCGGACTTGGGATCAAATCTTTGGCTTCTACATTCTAGCTGTGGGAACTTCAGCAAATTATTTAACATCACCAAGACTCAATTTCCTTATCTGAAAATGGGGAATAAAGTACTTAGGTCACTGGGTCGATGCGAGGACTAAATAAGACAATACTGGCACAAAGTAACCAATTGATAAATAATAGTATACTACTAATAATAATTAATAGTAATAATCATACTAGCAGTAGTATATTACATATGGAATTATGTTTGGTCCTGAAAATAAAGTTCCTTAATGTAGTAAATAACATGCTATTTGGATCACCTAGACCTTTAAACATGTCAGGACCATTTCAAATATGTCAGTGGTGGAAAAATTCTTTTGTTTTCACTCCATTCAGATAAATGTTACCTACTAGGGTCCCTGAGGGGATTTGGGAAATGTTTTGTAACATTGGTTTTGATGGTCCTTTCAGTCCATATTTTGCATAATTATGCCATATTTATCACACTTTATAATATGTATACATAGCCTTCCTTACTCTGCCCCCATCTGAGGGGCAAATGACAATTTATGATGGGTAAGTAAAAGTAAAGGATGAATTTATTTGTTTTACTACTTGCAGGGTTTCTCAGGGGAGACGATGTCAAAGTAGTGCTTGTTGGCTATTGAGTGTTTGAGAGCTTTTTTACAGGGTTATCTTTTGAAGAAATGAAGTTTACAAACATTGGTAGCACATTTCTGATCACAAAGGAATGAGAGTGTTTTATGCTAAATATACATTTTATAAGGCAAGCCAAAATATTGAGCTACCAAGGAGAAATTAAGTACACTGAAAACTGAATTAAGATCCGTTTCTTTTCAACAGATTCTAAAATTCTTAGAACCCTTTAGATCCTGGTTTGGGCAAATGCTTTAGGATATTAATATTCACCCTTGTACATTATAAGATGAATAACTCCTTCTCATTATAAGACATCGTTGTGTGGCTCAGAAGGGTTTCTTTTCTGTAAGTGTTGCCTCCAAGTTTTTCTTTTAAAATAGGATTGTTAAAGTGCTTCAGCGTATCCTCTTCAGCTAAAAATCAAAAGAATCATGCAGCTTCAAGGTCATTTGTTGGATCCCATTTACTTGCTGTTATAAGAGAAAGTAAGAGAGTGTCCTCTTTTAATAGGCTGGAGTATAATTCCAGATTCAGAAAGATTGGAAACTCTTCATTCTAGTGTTTTCAGAATTGCCACTATAGAATGTGTGTGTGTGTGTGCGCGCGCGCGCGCGCGCGCATGCATTCACACATTAACACTCATGTCTTCTACTTTTCTTTTTTCTTTCCTGGAGCTTTAATTCTTCAAGCTGTATCTTTTTTTTTTTTTTTTTTTTAAGATAGTAAATGCACAGTTAAATCTTTAAGTGCCATAAAAGCAGACTGAGACCTTGATTTCATTCAATTGGTCAAGGATCCACACCTGAAGAGGCTGTCAGACACTGTGTACACATACTATTCAAAGAGATGGAGCTAGTCATTGCTGTTGAAAAGTGTGTGTGTGTCTGTGTGTGTGTCAGTAGGAGGAGAAAAGGGAAGGTTAAGGTATGTGTGAAGTAAACACAAGCTGCCATAAAACAGTTCAAGTGGTGTTGATTCATCAACCAAGGGAGTGGGAGGAAAAACAAAGAATTCATGACAGGTATAATGGTGCACAGAAAATAAACACCCAGAGAAGTGCGTTTTATTAACTTTCGACCCTCAGAAAAAAGGAAGTGTTGGACTGAGGCAGGCACATTTTATTTGGTAGAAGCCTTTTTCTATGAATAGATGTTGCTGTGGGAGTTTCTACCTAGTAGGACCCATTTCTCATGGGAAAGTAATGATTTGATTTGTAAAATTTGTTTGTGTCCCTGCTTTCAACATGAAAAAAAAAGGCAATGAATTCCAAAATTGGAAACCATTAGTAGTGAAACCAGAATTCCACCATAGGGCTTTCTCTGAGAACCCAGAAGTCAGGGTTCCATGTCCCTCTCAGCCTCCCTACCTTCCATTTCTACCTCAAAGTTACCAATTTACATGCACTTCTATGCACTATTCAGCATAGAAGAAAATCTCAAGTCAACTTACTGACGTCCCAAACTAAATGCAGGCTACATTGTTAAATGTGTTTCCTATTATCTGCTAATGTCTGTTTTAATAAAACAGTGGGAACTAAGTGGTTGCTTCTTAATCAAAAACATGATTTCCTAAACATAAGCTATGTGATTCTGTTACAAATTGCCACATATAGATCTCCTAGGTCAAAATTTTTTTCTCTTCTCATAGAAATAAATAAACAGTAAAATAATGATATACTCTGAAAGATCAAAGTAAATATGACTAAAACCTGGCAAAAATAAAAGTCTACTGGAAGGTTAAAAAAAAGATCAGATTGCAAATTCTATAGTTAATGCTTAAATAAATATGAGAAAAATGAACAATCAATAATTTGATATCATTAAAAACAGATGTAAAAACTATATACAAATGGAATTGTCTAAATTTTGAAGTAAACATTTTAATGTGCATTTTTTGAATTTGTTGTTATTATAGCTAAACTATTTACACTTATTCTTTAGAAAGTCCTAAATTGGTTTGGCTTAGCATGTTAACTTTATTTTCCCCAGTGATCACAGCAAAGCACATTCTGTTTACCTTTTTTCTTTAATTTCAAAGACAATCATGATTGACACAGACATATTTGAGTTAACATGAGCATTACTTCAGGATAGATAGGGAGACAGTGTGTATACTCTGGTTTCAAGGTCTAAGACCATGAATCTGTTTCCCAGGAGTATTTGACGTTGAAGAAAACGGAGTGGGTAGATAGGGTAGGGTGGTAGGTTGGTTTAGACAGCATTTTTTTTTTTAATTGCCGATCATTACATACTATAATTGCTTCTGGACCAGATTTTACAATATAGAGCTCATAAGCTCCAAAGTATAAGAAAAAAAAAAAAAAAGTACATTTTATCTAAAAGCAAATAAAATAAAAAAG
Organism: Theropithecus gelada; assembly: GCF_003255815.1. Lineage (NCBI taxonomy): Eukaryota > Metazoa > Chordata > Mammalia > Primates > Cercopithecidae > Theropithecus > Theropithecus gelada. The sequence goes on along the minus strand of NC_037680.1, from coordinate 75,787,653 downwards.
ACCAATAAGTTTAATATTTAGGAATTTTAGTATTGTACATGAGGAGAATCCATAGATACCTAGAAACATTCGTGCTATTCCAAAATTATTTTTAAGGTCTTGGGATTATGAGGGATTTACCAAAGTAGTTTTTTCATAAGTTCTAAACATTTTAGTAAAATTTTAATTTTTTTACACAACTTTTTTTGTCTGAACTCTTGATGTGAACTTTTCCCATCATTTTTATGAAACGAAGGGACAATCATATATGTAGTACCACCATCAGTTTTACTCTCATGGCAGTCTACTTTTGCGGGGGATATAATAAAAATAAGAAAACACCTTAATAAAGAATCTTTTATATATTTTAAATGTGTCCTAATTGATAAGTTACGAGAAAATAATTTTATATCTAAAGTGTTTGTCATCTGGTACCAAGAGCAAAATAGGCAGTTATCTTAGGTGAAGTCAATCCCAATTATTTAATATGCCTCAAGAATGGAAGGGTCATTGAAAGTTTACACAAATACGGGTGGCTATTATAAAATTATTTGTGTTATAAAATAATACCATTAGAATGGGTGGACCTAACCAAACCCTGTATTTTGGCCAGAGTGCAAAATTATCCCCATCACTTTTCTTTTCTCAGTCATTGGCCAAGAACCCTCTGATTGTTAGTTGTCTTAATTTTATTTGTTTATTTGAACTTCTTTTGCCAGATATTAAAAAGCTGGGAGAAAAGAGGATTTTAAAAAGCAGTGTTACTTCCCCAAGCCTGGTTTATTCTAGTAATCAGTATTTTATCTGACCCTGTCTGATCTAGTCTTGCAAGATCAAACGTCCAGGCCAGCAGGCAGACAGTAAACAAAGCCCATGAAGGGTTTCGGTAAACACAAAGATTAGATGTTGAATGAAAATTAAACTCCTTGAACTAGTCCTCTGTACTAAAGTGGTTAAGTGGGTTGTGATTAAAAGAAATAAGTAATTATGATCATTATAGCTGAAATGATATAATGTTACCACATTTAAAGCACCTCTTGTACTCAAAAATGATTGTGTCATTTACAAAGTGGTGCCTTGGAGTTGAATAGAGAAATCAATGTCCCCTGACCTGGTTCCATAAGGCAGCCCTTGCTTAGCCATGGTGGTATCAGTGGTCAGGACAATGCCTTTAATCAACTCCTAGTCCTTCTGCCTCTGCTGTTGTTTAACTCTGATGAGGTAAAAGTAACTTACTTTTGTCTACCTAATTTTTCTGTCATGAAAGAAATTTGCTTTCAGCTTCAGATCTAAATGAAGTGTTCTGCAAGGAAGTTTGTCTGCCCTCTGCCTATGTCGTATCTCGTTGAAAGTAATGGCAACATAAAATCCTTTGAACATTGTATACATATTTACTTATGTATTTTATATTGACAAATTATAGCTGTTTATATTTATGGGGTACAAAGTGATGGTATGATTTTTAATACAACGTGAAATGATTAAATCAAGTGAATTAACCTATTCATCACCTCAAATATTTGACATTTTTGTGATGAGAACATCTGAGACTTACTCTGTGATATTAAAATGCACAGTACTCAATTATTAGCTATATTCACCATGGTGTACAATAGATCTCAAAAAAAAAACCCAAACTTGTTTCTCCTCACTGAGACTTTGTACCCTTTGATTATCATCTCACTGCTCCCACCTCCCAACCTCTGTTAAACACCATTCTACTCTCTACTTCTATGAATGCAGTTGTTTTAGATTCCACATATAAGTGAGAACATGCAGCATTTGTCTTTCTGTGTTTGACTTATTTCACTTAGCACAGTGTTCTCCAGTTCTACTCTTGTCGTCGCAAATATTGGATTCATGGAAATAGAAACATCACTTCTACTGTCAACCACCTTTTATCTCACCAGTTTTTCAACACATGGAAGAGCCTTGCACATTTTCGTTGTGACAGTCACTGATAGTATGCATAGATCACCTATACTTGCTCGGCCCTCCAGTGGAAAGCTTATTGGTAGTTTAAGTGGAAAAATGGTGCCTGGGGAATGTCTTGAGCACTCATTTTAGACGTGGACTAATTCCTTGCATGGATCTTAAGAAGCTCATTCCAGCTGTACTGTAACTGCTTTGTTGGGCTGAATATACTTATTCATACATGTTTAAAGATATAAAAACATTTGTTTGTTAATAATGTAGTTTGTAGATTAAAAGAAATGAACTTGCAATCTACTCATATTTATACTATTTATGATGTTATTTTAAATAGACATTAAGAAAAGATGCAAAGGGAAAAATGAACTACTTTCCTTATGCCGCTCCCTACTTCTCTTGCATCTATTCATCCATTCAGCCATCATGTATACCTACTCTTTGGAAGAAGCATGAGACATAATTCCTGCTTTCCAAAAGCCTACAATCTGTGCGAAATGCTTAATTCATAATATAACACATGTTTTTGTCATTCAAAAACAAATTCTAGCTTCTATTTTATATATAATAGCTGGCAGGATTCTAAGGGCTGGGAATACAGTGGAGAGCATTACCTTTTTCTTTCTCACAAGATAATTGCAGTCATAATTAAATAAATAATTTTAACTAAATGTTTAGTGAACACTTCTGCTGTGGGCCGTAATTAGTTCTAGAAGCAGTGAGAAACATCTGTATGCACATAAGATATGCTTCCTACCTCTAGTTGCGTTGCCCTTAACCTGGCAGGAGAAGCAGCTGTATAAATGGATCTGGTAAATATATAGTGGTGATATAAACTAGTTTGATGGCGACATAGAGGAAGGTCCGGAAACTCTTCTTGCTAGGTTTGACATGAGGTGGCGGGTGGGCAGTTAGGGAGAGGCAGCGCATGAATTATACCTTAAGGACAAGTGGAGTTACTGTGGCAAGGAGGAAAAGAGAAGGAGGAATGTTTTGAGCAACTGGATGATCATGAGTACAGATGGAGAAGTACAAAAGAGCATTGCATGTTTAGAAAATTACAAGTGACTGTCGAGTATGTCTAGAATGGCAGTACATTTATCCTGATACTATAATATAACAGGTGCCCAGAATGGCTAAGCTTTTGATCAGTGAAAAGGCAAAGGTAAAACATAGCTGGATGTAGGGAGGGTAGTGACACCAAATGTTGATAGAAATGACTGGGACCTGGCTGGGTGCAGTAGCTCATGCCTGTAATCCTAGCACTTTGGGAGGCCGAGGTGGGTGGATCACGAGGTCAGGAGGTTGAGAGCATCCTGGCTAACACAATGAAACCACATCTTTACTAAAAATACAAAAAATTAGCCGGGCGTGGTGGCACATGCCTGTAATCGCAGCTACTCAGGAGGCTGAGGCAGGAGAATCGCTTGAACCCAGGAGTTGGAGGTTGCAGTGAACTGAGATCGCGCCATTGCACTCCAGTCTGAGTGACAGAGTGAGACTCTTGTCTGACAAAGAAAAGAAAAGAAAAGAAATGGTTGGGACCTGGCTGGGAGATCATATGTGTTGTAATAATGAAAAATAAGGCTAAGAAGGTAGAGAACACACCTTAGGGGTCTTTGAAAGCCCAATTGAGGTATTTTGAGGATTGTTGAAGGTTTTTCAGCAAGAGAGTGACATATTGAAAATGATGGTTTTAAGAATGATTCCTCTAGACACCATCTGAAGCTGTATGAGGGTGTGAGTGGGTGTATGGCAGGAAGGGAGGTGCATGGGAGGGGGAAGGTTGGTATGTACACCTGGTGGAAGTAGGCAAAGTCGAATCTATTGCAGTAATTGACAGAAGTGGAGTGGTGAGGGAAATGAGGCCCTGGCTTTGAGTGGCAGAAGTGAGAAAGACAGGAAGCCACCGATGCAAGAGGTTCAAGCAGAGGAGAGCCATGAGACTTGGTGAGAGTAAATAGGGGTATGGGAATGAGAAGGAGACATGCAAGCAAAATCCAGGTTTTGAGCTTAAGTGACTCTTGATGGTTGTGACAGAAATAGGACAATACCAACGGAGTTGAAATTGCTGATACCTCAGTGAGAATTGACAACTAGGTAGAAATGTCCATGAGGCTGTTTGAGATGTGGAACCAGCCTACTAAAGGACAGGATGGAGAATAAATTTTTGGGCCACTTGATTGGATGACAATTGAAATGGTACCAAACGAACATTCCTTAAAGAGGAGAGCAAGAGCAGGAGAGGGCTGGAAGCTTTGAGAAGAAAAAAGCCAGGAGTTAAGAAGATGCAACTAGAGAGAGTGAGGTGTCACCAAAGCCAAGGGAAGATGAGTTACCAGGGTGGGAGTGTTATCAAAGGTGCAGTGGAGGGACAGGGGAGCGGAGAGGGAATTGGAGGCTCTTGGCTTTGGCAGAAAGGATACCAAAATGACATTGGAGGGAGCTGTCTCTGCAGTGTGAGAACAGGGAAAGCCTATGCATCTACTAAGGGAGAGGTGTCAAGGACATGAGAGGAAAGAGTCTAAATGTGGCTAAGTGAAGCATGAGGGCTAAGTGTAATTAGCAGAAAGAGGATGGAGCCAGCAGTTTTGAAGAGGAAGAGGAGTGATAAGCAAGAGCCCATCAACTAGGAGGGAATGGATCTGAGGCGCAGATAACGCGGTGCCTTTGAAAGAAAGAAAAATAGTGATGTTTTCTTCAGAATCTGGGAGAAGGGCAAGGAGATGTGTAAGGAGAGAAGGTTCTGGAGATGGAGTGGACGGTGAGGATGGGCAGCTCATGCCATGGGGTGTGAGACTGGGCTGGCATGACCTTCTAGCAGTGAAGGAGAGAATGGTTGGCATGGGGGGCTTGGTGGTGAGAACACCTGAAATAGGATCTGGACAGACCATGTCTGGGGAACAAGGAGGGTGTGTGCTTTAGATTGCTCCTAGTTTCAGACTTCCATTTGTCCTGCCCAGAAACAGAATAAAAAACTAGAAAACATATATAGATGTGATGGTGGCTGACAAAGAATCTACAGAGTGTGAAATGAGAGGCTTTGTGTGTAGACCACAAAATGCCCAGTTTATTTAAAATCTGATGATTGTGGGGACATCCTCTTCTACTGGGGAGACCAGCAGGTGAAAATCAGAGAACGCTTCTGGTTTCTGGATCAATTAAATAAAGATTATTACCTGATTTTCCTTAGACGCTTACAAGGTTCAAAGCTGAAAAGCACCTAAGCTCATAAGGTGCTTGAAGCACTTAACTATAAATGCTGTGTAAGATGCTAGGACTGAAATCACATTGCCTAATGGGAGACAGTTATTTAACTATTTGCCTGACTGATGAATGGCCTTCATTCCACCATTTGCAAGAATTTGAGAGTATTTGACCTTGGAGTCCTGAACTCCCAAGGGAGTGGATATGAATCTATAATCATCTAGAATACAAATCAGACTATGAGTTCTAACATTGGGCCTTCCAGGGTATCACCTTTTTAAGTTCTATGTACTATAGAAATTTTAATTTTTGACTAATCCCCCTTCTGGGCCAAAAGCTCCTTGAGAGAACTTCAGAGGCAGAGGTTTTGGGAACACAGGAACGTATCAATTTTCTGTCCTCCCTAGAGTCCTGTGAGCATGAGGTCTTAAACACTGTGAATACTTTGTAAATATTAATAGAATTGAATGTAATATAGATGAACTTATTTGGATATATGCATTTAGAGCAGTTTTATTTTTACACATATTATGTGGTGCACTAATCTTATTTGCTACCTGATCTGTCATTTGAGAGAAAAAAAGAAAGAAAAATCTTTGCTTGTTTAATTCGTATTGCAAATGTCCTTAGCAAATGTAATTGGTTAGAATCGTTCCATTTTTCTACTAATTATTGAGCTAAAGACTTAACAATAGTCAATTCAGTTGAATGGGGCAGTAATACCTTTATAAAGTACAAATTAGAGACCATTTGTGTAGCCTAAGATAAATATGCCTTTGAGGTTTTCACAGCTAGTCTATTGAGTATTTTCCTTAATATAATGGCTTAAAACATTAAAGTCCTATAAAATCACAGAGACTGGTCAGAGGAAAAGAATGGATCATGAATTGATTGTTTTCTTTGATTAACTTTTCTTCAGGTAGGTTGAATTAAAGAATTAATACACATGGAATGCCAACTGACAAAGGCAGAATTTTCCTAAGCAGTAATGTTAAGTTTCAACAATATGATTTCTTTTACTATCATGTGCTGAATTCACCTTAGAAATTATAGTTTTAGATTAAAGAGTAAAAATAAAGATATTATTAGATATAAGCACTTTTAACCTATATAGAATGTTATAAGAATACTTGAAATGATCAGTGATATCAAACTGTGATAAAGCATTGTTTGAAACCAAAAGGGACAATAGTGTTCTGGTACGGAGGGTGGAGACTAGGAAAGGTGGATAATGCTCACTTTTTCCATGGAACATAATGGGTCCTAGGAGCTTTTATTACCAAAGAAACAGAGGTGTCCACATTTGAGTTACTTTATGGTGGATATATACGTTTCTGTGGAGGTTAATGTGGTGGAAAAAGGAAGTTGATAATAAGGGGAAAATACACCTAAGAAAACCAGTCATATGGTATTATCACAGTCCTGGCTGGTAGACTTTGCTTATGGGCTGTTTTATTAGGAGTTAACAAGTTGGCTCTGAATATCTTGCTCTAGGCAGGGACTTTGCAAGCAAGTTCTCAAACCAGAGACAAATTCTCTTGAACAAATTTAGAGAAAAACAAAATCTTTGGGTTTGGTAGCTAGTCTTTTTCTTTCTTTTGCTCTTTAGCTCTTTCAAGCTCAATAATTTTTTAAAATTATGTTTAGTGAACTCTTCTGGTAGTAGTTTTATTTGTTTGTTTTAATGGTATGAGATTTATATCTGAGAGATCTATTAGCTTTGGCTACTGCAATCATGTCCGACTGTGTTTGTATTAACAGAATTTTTTTTTTTTTTTTGTATAGTAAATTGACCTTATACTTCCAGTTATTGACTAGGAGAAAATAAACCAGAAGTATTTTCAGTGACTAGGCATATTCAATGTTGGCAGACGGGCTGCTATTCTGGTTTGTTGGGGGAAATTAGTGTTATGTTTACCTTTTAAAAAGATTTTAACCCAATGAAAGCCTTTGGGTGGACAGTGGGGTTGTTGACCGTTAATGTGTAGCTCAGCTGAGTGCAAGGAGACAAAATAAGTATCAGGTGGAAGCATATGGAATTGCTGTTTTTGTAGGTCAAAGTTGTTACATATCACCAATTTCATATAGTTCAATTATATATGAATTTGTGATTGCCCAGGATTCTCAAGCTGTTATCATATTGTGTGAGTATGCATACCCAATTTCGTTTCTTGTTGGTTACTTGTTTCAAAGAAATACTTTCTATTTATAGAATTTATAGGGTACTTGAGAAAGCTCTCTGCTGTGTGATTCATATCCTTCATCAGTCCATGCTGATGACACTCATGTTGGGTCAATAGCTTTTGCCTCAAGAAAAATAAGATAATGGGAGGGGATTTATAAAAATAAATATAATCACTGTATATGTATGTATGTGTGTGTGGCTTACAGTTGACTAGAATGAATTGCTAATAAACTGACAAAATAGGAATTTAAAGGAGCTATCTTTTATCATCAAATAGAAATGCACTTCAAATCATAGGCAGATGTTATGGGCTCATCTACGTGTAGCAGACAGTTAAATTGTCTGAAGCAAATATATTGATGGAATTTTTTTTTTTTTTTTTTTTTTTTTTGAGACGGAGTCTTGCTCTGTAGCCCGGGCTGGAGTGCAGTGGCCAGATCTCAGCTCACTGCAAGCTCCGCCTCCCGGGTTTGCGCCATTCTCCTGCCTCAGCCTCCCGAGTAGCTGGGACTACAGGCGCCCGCCACCTCGCCCGGCTAGTTTTTTTTTTTTTTTTTGTATTTTTAGTAGAGACGGGGTTTCACCGTGGTAGCCAGGATGGTCTCGATCTCCTGACCTCGTGATCCGCCCGTCTCGGCCTCCCAAAGTGCTGGGATTACAGGCTTGAGCCACCGCGCCCGGCCTATTGATGGAATTTTTTAAAGTTGATATTATTCAGTACTGTATCTCTAGGGGCTGCCATCATTCCTGGCACATGGTAGTTGATTAATAAATGTTTATTATATGAATTTTAATGCAAATAATTCTATTTAAGTGATTAGCTGAATCAACTGTTGAGGAATCAGTGATTTCATCACTTTTTGAGTTGACAGTCTTTTCAGTCTATGTTACACAAAGCATACAGTGGAGGCTCAGGTTGAGCTTTTACCATTCAGATGACTTATCCATCCTTCATGTCACATACATGTGCCATGTGCACTTATACACACACACATGCAAATACAAAGTGAAACTTATCAGTAAGAAAGTTGATTGCTCCTGACCCAAATCCTGAAACTATTAATAACCACATGCTCCAAACTGGGCAGTTCATCTTAAGCAGCAGAATACAGACTGCAGGGTCCTAAAGGCATAGGTTTGAATTCAGAGTCTTCCATTAACAGGTTTGCAACATCAAACAATTATGACATTAAAGTCAAATGACTGACCTTCAGCTAATAAAGTAGGCATCTTAATATCAATGCCGTAGAATTATTGTGAGAGTTAAACGATAATGATGTGTAAGGGATTTAGCTCAGTGCTTCAGCTACTATATAAATGGTAGGGTTTGGTGTTACCTGAAATGCCAATGCAGTTTGAAAAAGGTATGTTAGCAGTAAAAGTATGAAAATTCTTAAACTTATAATACATATATTTTTTATAAAGAAAACCCATTAAAAAGCACTTGTGAAACATTTAGGCCTTAGAACTTGACTTTGAGTTATGCACAAAAAGAGGAAAAAGTGGCCATGTGGTTTGCGTTTTCTTATTATGAGGCTAGAGCCAGCAGCCTTAATCATTTTGAATACTCCTAAATATTTATCTGCATTTGGATAGTTATTTGACCTAGAGCACATTTTTTAATTTCTCTGGTATTAGACAAGATCATTATCTTTAAAATTGGGCATCAAGGTTTTAGAGCATAAGGTGGGGAAGCAGAGAACCTGGAGAGGAGGTTTGTAAATTTAAGGCATTCATATGCTCTAGTATCTTTTTTCTGTGCTCTAATGTTTGGGTACCAATCTGAAATTGTTGGTTTGATTGGCAACTTTTTTACCAAGAGTGCCAAAAGCAAACCAATGTCTTTTTTTGCATTTGTAGAATCACTTCCAGAGTACTTTCTAAGGTTGAAAGAGTCATAGAGAAATTCTTCCATCTTCTTTTCTTTCTTTCTTTTTTTTTTTTTTTTTTTTGGCTTATGTTCTTCTACCCAGGGTTTCTAGGAGAGGTTCTGGGGAATACTAGAGTGTTATCTTATTAAGGAATCCATTAGCACTCATTCATGCTAATCCATTTACATTTGCATAAGCATCTTAATGGCTTAAAGAAAAATCCATAGGCCAGAGATTCTGGAAATTTCTCAGTGCAAAGCCTTTTACCCAATTCATTACTATCTACCCATTATAACTATGGACAAACCCCAGGGGCTATGTCACAAAAGCAACTATGTTAAGGTTTGCAGCATGAAAATACTACTATAATAGCTCTAGAAATATTACCTATCTTTTCAGCAGTATTGATAAACTTGCAAGAGCTATACTCTAATTACTATTGCTATTGCCGCTATATTTTTCTATTTTCTATTCTATTTCTGTTTCTAATTCTATTTCTATTACAAGTCCCCAAAGTTAATGTCATAATTGTTTGATGTTACAAACCTGTTAATGGAAGACTCTGAATTCAAACCTATGCCTTTAGGACCCTGCAGTCTGTATTCTGCTGCTTAAGGTGAACTGCCCAGTTTGGGGCATGTGGTTATTAACAGTTTTAGGATTTGGGTCAGAAGCAATCAACTTTCTTACTGGTAAGTTTCACTTTGTATTGCATGTGTGTGTGCACAAGTGCACATGGCACATGTATGTGACATGAAGGACGGAAAACAGCTATTTTTCTTGTAATAGAAATTAATTGTCTTAAAATGGTACTTTTAAAGATGCTCTTAGATAAGTAACCTGCAAGGTTACTTTAAGACCACTTTACAGGTAATCCTTCCCATTTTACAGATAATCCCCAGATCACTCATCTAGTTATGACCCAGGCCTTTGAAATTTCAGTTTGCTTTTCTTTCTACCTTTCCTATGCCACCTTGCTGTTACTGGCAAGCATCTGTGCCAATCAGATGCTTCATCTTTTGCTCAAAAACTTTCAGAAACTATACTTTAGGGCACTAAGTCATTGGATTATATTTTGAGCATTGAAATTTTACTATATTTACTTTACACAATTGCAAAAGAAATAATAAGAATTAAGTGCCACAATATAGGAGTGAAAGACTATATACATATACACACACACACACGTATATATACACAAACATATATATACGTATATATACTTGTGTATATATATGTGTGTGTGTATGTGTGTATTATTTTTTGAGTTTTGAAAATGTTCTTGTAACAACCTAAAATATATAAATATATATCAGGGATTCATAATATTTAAAATAAATACTTGGCTTCCTGGATGTACTGTAAAAAGTGTCCTAAATAAAATAAGATTTTCGGACCAAATACCTTTTAATTGTAATGCAGGTAAATTCCTGAGGGAGAAGTATAACTTTCTCATCTGTGAACAACCAGCCACAGGCAGCAATTGTGAGCATCTGAATAGCTAATGGTCATAGGGTGCTCTTGGTTAGAGCATCATCGCTGTGAACTTGGTGAGGTTTTAGGAGTTTCTGAAATTCTAATATAGGGCTACAAAGGCCTTATCTGCTTTAGACTTAAATGGAATCCCGGAAGCTTAGAGAGTGGTTAGAAAATGGCTGCCCATTCCCTGCAGTTTTCGCTCAGTCCCAGGAAATTTGAAGGAATCTGCAAGATCCTCTTAGAACTCTGAGTTTTTCAGAGACCTGAACAGACTCCAGATCTGAACTGTTTATCTGGAAGGTCTCTGGACTGGTACCTTTCCCCAGATATTGGAATAGCTACCAAAAGCCTCACAGCTACTGGACATAGAAGCATTTGAGCCCCCCTTGCCTTGACGGTTTCTTAAACCATCTTCTGTTTGGGAACTTACATTAGAAGCTGGGGACATCATTCCTTTCCAGGCGATTCCCTCTCTGGTACTCACCCTCAAGGCTTCAGCCACAGTAGAATCAAGTTCATTGTGAATTAAATTGAAGCTCTGATTTAAAGCCCTGGGAGCAGTTGTGAGTTATTTATTTATTTATTTATTTATGAGACAGAGTTTGACTCTGTCGCCTAAGCTGAAGTGCAGTGGCACAATCTCGGCTCACTGCAACCTCTGGATTCAAGTGAATCCAACCTCCTGGATTCAAGCGATTCTCCTGCCTCAGCCTCCTAAGTAGTTGGGATTACAGGCATGAGCCACCACACCTGGCTAATTTTTGTATTTTAGTAGAGACCAGGTTTCACCATGTTGGCCAGGCTGGTCTCGAACTCCTGACCTCAAGTGTTCCGGCCTCCTCGGCCTTCCAAAATGCTGGAATTGCAGGCATGAGCCACTGCACCAGGCCAGCAGTTGTGTTTTTACTGTCTCTTTAATAAGTAAGCATGTTGCCTTTGTCAGAATATTTTCTGTTGTGAATGTGAACATTGCTTTCACCGTCAGAAACAGCACTACCATTTACCCTTCATTTTTTCCAGGATTTCTGATCTTCTGCTAAATACTGCAGGCATAAGATGGCCCTTAGGGCCAAGGTGATGTCTTTGATCTTGGTTTAGTTTAAGACAGACTTAACATGATGTTTTCCATTACACAGTGAAAAAGCAAGAACACAAAACCAGGCACTGCTGTTAGGTCTGTGTTTCACACATTGTGGTTACTTTCTAATTATTTTAAAAGAAAGAAGAGAAAGGAAGGGAGAGATGGAAGGAGGGAGTAAAGGGAAGAAGAGAAAGGAAGAAGCAGGAAAGCAGGAAGGGAGGGAGGGAGGGAGGAAAGAAAGAGAAAAAGAAAGTTGAGGCTCAATTTTCTGATACAGTCTGGCACATCCTGATGCTCCCTCTCTTTTTTAAGCATCTGTACTTCACTTGCTGTGACTTAAGAGGCTAAAAACGTTATTCTGATATTATTTTTATAAGAGTGGCAGCAAGAACTAAATTAAAATGTTTTCAATTTAGGCAAAATCAGCCAGGCACGGTGGCTCACGCCTGTAATCCCAGCCCTTTGGGAGGCTGAGGCGGGCGAATCACTTGAGTTCAGGAGTTGGAGACCAACCTGGCCAACATGGTGAAACCCCGTTTCTACTAAAAATATAAAAATTAGCTGGGCACCGTGGCACATGCTTGTAATCCCAGCTACTCAGGAGGCTGAGGTATGAGAATCACTTGAACCTGGGAGGTGGAGGTTGCAGTGAACTGAGATTGTACCACTGCACTCCAGCCTAGGTGATGGAGTGAGACTCTGTCTCAAAAAAAAAAAAAAAAAAAAAAAAGGCAAAACCTGTTTAAATGGTTTCTGAATTCGTGTTCTGCCTTGGTCATTGGAGATGCATCCTTTTGAGAGCATTTGATCCTTAGTCATTCTTAAAGTCGAGATGATAATTTTTTCTTCTTTCATTCTTGGGAGTAAAGAACTTGGCTTTTATTGATAGAACTGTTAGGAACTGAAAAACATAAAGGGTGACTAGTCTCAGAGACAGAATTTAAAAACTGATAGCCCATGGACAGATCTGGTTTTCAGAAATGTTTTATTTGGCTTTTATTGTATTTTGAAATGGAATTAGTTGCTAACACTTAAAAATTAGGAGATATCATGTAAAATCCAGATTTTTTGTTTTCTCAAAAAAAAAAACAAAAAAGAAAAAAACAAAAAAAATGACAATGTAAGAAAGACAGAAACTGGCTGAGGTTAGGTAGTGATTGCTACCTTTGAACTGGTTAGACTTTCTCTCCTCCACCTAGTTCTTCTGCAGCTAGCTTTTCTGGCTGTTATCGACCTGAACAGTAGGTATTTGCATTTGCAGTTTCTTCATTAATATTTACTAAGTGGTTAGTACTTCATGGTGTTACTACAGATGTAATATGTTGCTATGTCTTTATAAGATACTTCCATAGTTACTGTTCTTAACTGTAAGAATTTATAAGGATCCACCTGGAAACTTATAAGGATAGAAAGAATGATTATATATAACCTCACAGAATATGGACTGACATTATTCAGACTCTTATTGCACCAATTCATATAGGTTTCATGGCGCTCTGATGTTTATGCTTCATTGTGAACATGATTTTGACTAGATCTATGAATGAAGTATTTTTAAATTATGTGATTTGGATATATCTCAAGAAAGTAAACTCACTCAAATGTAATTAAATTGTTGAAACGTGAAAATACCAAAATTTTGGAAAATTAACATTTGGTCAAATAATGTATTCTATAGGAGGATGGTTCTGTGTTTTTTCAGCAGAAGATGAAATAGATGGCTAGGCACAGTGGCTCACGCCTGTAATCCCAGCACTTTGGGAAGCCAAGGCAGGTGGATCACCTGAGGTCAGGAGTTGAAGAGCAACCTGGCCAAGATGGGTGAAACCCCATCTCTACTAAAAACACAAAAATTAGTTGAGTGTGGTGGTGGGGCATACACCTGTAATCCCAGTTACTCGGTAGGCTGAGCACAAGAATCACTTGAACCCAGGAGGCAGAGGTTGCGGTGAGCAGAGATCGTACCACTGCACTCTAGCTTGGGGTAACAGAGTGAGACTCGGTCTCAAACCCCTCTCCCCACCAAGCAATGAAATAGATAAAATATTTCCTCATTAAGAATCTGAAAACATAATTTAATGTCTGAATTTATCTTTACTTTGACTGAATTAAAAGAAAATAAGCAAAAGTGAACCCAATATTTAACTGAGACCGATATTTCTGTCTCTAAGATTTTACTTTGGAATCAGTTCATGGTCTCTTTACCTTTTTGTTTTGTTTTGTTTTTCAGTGAGGAAATTATGATGGTAATTCCTGTTCTATGGAAACTGTTAGATTATGTTATCTGAAGGCTCCTAACCATTTGCTTGGTTTGGTTTTAAGGCTATGTACTTTAAAGTTTAATTAATATAATAATTGAAAAAGGTTTGCCTTTAGAAGATGAGTAATTTGTTTTCTTAACCTTATGAAGGAAAGGTGACATGTAAAACAAATGAATTACACTGTGAGGATTAGGCGGGGTGCAGTGGCTCACACCTGTAATCCCAGAACTTTGGGAGGCCGAGGCGGGTGGATCACATGAGGCTAGAGTTCGAGAGCAGCCTGGCCAACATGGTGAAACCCCGTCTCTACTAAAAATACAAAAAATTAGCTGGGTATGGTGGCCCGTACCGGTAATCCCAGCTACTTGAGGCTGAGACAGAAGAATCACTTGAACCTGAGAGGTGGAGGCTGCAGTGAGCCGAGACTGCACCATTGCTACAGCCTGGACAACAAGAGTGAAACTCTGTCTTACAAAAAAAAAAAAGCAAACATTGTAAGGATTAAGTTAAAAATTGAGCCCTAAAAGAAGTTTGAAGTAAACTCTTGACTTACTTGGGAGTTTATAGGAATGTTAAGCAAGAAATCAGGCTTTTTTTTTTTTTTTTTTTTTTTGAGACAGAGTCTTACTCTATCACCCAGGCTGGAGTGCAGTGGTGTGAGTTCCACTCACTGTAGTCTTCACCTCTGCCTCCTGGGTTCAAGCGATTCTCCCAACTCAACCTCCTGAATATCTGGGATTACAGGTGCGTGCCACCATGCCTGGCTAAATTTTGTATTTTCAATAGAGACGGGGTTTTGCTGTGTTGGCCAGGCTGGTCTCGAACTCCTGACCCCAGGTGATCCACCAGCCTTGGCCTCCCAAAGTGCTGGGATTGCAGGCATGAGCCACCATGCCCAGCCGAACTGAGTTTCTTTAAAAAGCAGGAGAAAGCACTGTACTGTACATGTCTAAATATAAGGTGATACAAAGACTTGGATGTTCACATATTTTCCTAATTGGATATTTTGCATGCATAAAACTTGTAGACATGGATATAAAATAGTTAAATATCTACCCACATTTTAATGTATTAATTTACTTCCACGCATACCTTTTTAAAGTCACATATTACATAAAGTATTAATTTAGAAATACTACTTTGTTCCACCCTTACAGTTCATTGACTTTATTCAGATGCTTCACATGTGATTTGGCATCAGTGTCTGTCATCACCAACTCCCCTGTTTTGAGTCATCTCACCCAGTTGTCCAGCACACATCATTTCTGCCTAAATTTTTTAAGACTCAGTATTTTTTTAATAAAACCATGATTCTGTCACTGTTAACTATATGCGAATCCACACATGCCATTTGTATAATAGGAAGACAATTTTTTTTTGTATGTGTTCTATAGGTGAATATGTTTGATCTCTAGCTTCTTAAAGTTATCTTTAATGGACTTTTACATAGTCATATCCAGCATTTGCAATCATAAGAAATAATTGCTAAATTTGTATGGATTTTTTGCTTTCAAAAAGAGATCTTGTTAGATTATGTTACACCTGTAAGCATTTAACACTAATAATGATGGGATTGTTTCAGCCCCATTTCTTTACTCCAAACCAAACTTTGTTTTTCATGATAGAATAATACAGAGACTTGGATAAGGATTTGGCTATGAGGTGACTGTCTTTCCTGAGACAGTATCTTAGGGAAAGAAAAATACTTGCCTTGTGCTTGTGTATATGTGATACTTACTTTCTTTTCTCTTTCAAAGTATTCTTTAAATCTTTATTAAAGTGCAATATAATGTAATAAAGCAGATAACCTGGAGAGAGGGTGAACTTCATTTAATGGCAAGTTGAGGTGATGTTATTAATTTTGTTATTTTTTTTCTTATCTGAGTGCATAGCACAATGTTTAAAATATCAATTTCTTAAAGAAACATTTCTATAAAAATAGCAAGTGAGTCAATAAATGGATATACTATGTGGTAGACATTTTTTAATGAACATTTCCATAGTTGTATAATAATATTTATGTGAGCTTTTTACTAGAAGGTAGCACTTAATTTGTCAGGAGATGTTGTCCTTGTCATTTCCTGATAACCATTAACTACATACTACGGAAGATAAGAACAGCTGGCGCTTTTATAACAAAGGGTGATTGGGGAGATGATAGAGCTTGGGGATCTAAGAGGATTTAGAATGGTCAGTGGTTTCTGTCTTGGCTGTTTAATGAAATGCTTACTTTTAAGAATTTTAACAAATTGAAGTGGCAAATATTTTTACTTTCTTTCATATGTTCCATGAAAAAAACCTATCGTAACATTTTGCTGAAAAGAATGTCACTTTTATGCTGGAACTTCCATCATTGTATGAAAAAATGTTTATATTATTAACATACCAAAAGTATAATTCAGTTCTACATATATTAGCAATAAATTGTACCAATGAAAATAATGATGAATTATCACTTTTATCTCTTAACAGTGGAAAGAGTGGAACGAGAAAACCTTTCAGACTATTGTGTTCTGGGCCAGCGTCCAATGCATTTACCAAATATGAACCAGCTGGCATCCCTGGGGAAAACCAACGAACAGTCTCCTCACAGCCAAATTCACCACAGTACTCCAATCCGAAACCAAGTGCCCGCATTACAGCCCATCATGAGCCCTGGTCTTCTTTCTCCCCAGCTTAGTCCACAACTTGTAAGGCAACAAATAGCCATGGCCCATCTGATAAACCAACAGATTGCCGTTAGCCGGCTCCTGGCTCACCAGCATCCTCAAGCCATCAACCAGCAGTTCCTGAACCATCCACCCATCCCCAGAGCAGTTAAGCCAGAGCCAACCAACTCTTCCGTGGAAGTCTCTCCAGATATCTACCAGCAAGTCAGAGATGAGCTGAAGAGGGCCAGTGTGTCCCAAGCTGTCTTTGCAAGAGTGGCATTCAACCGCACACAGGTACAATTAGCATTGAACACTGTAATTAACAATAATGCCGGGGACAGAATTGAGATAGTCATAATTATTTTTATCTGTTTAAAAAATTTTATGGAGCTCAGCACATAGAATTAGATTGATTAATAATCCTTAGTTAATGAAACACTGTTACCATTGATCCATGCATGACCATGATTAATTTACTAATTGTTCAATTTTAATGATGTAATGGACATCTTTGAACCCAACGTGCAACTCAGGACCCCAAATGTTACTAATGACTTGGGTATGTACTCTCATCCTCTCCATTTACTGTTTCCAGATGTAACCCTGATCTTGAATTTTGTGATTATCACTCTCTTGCCTTTTTTTTTTTTTTAACAAATTATAAAACTATGCATGCCCAGTCCATTTTTTCCCTTGGTTTTGAACTTTATAAAAGAAATAAAATTATGTTTTATAATTTTATAAGTAAAGTTTTATTTAAAAATTTATAAAAGTCCTTCAAAACATGCAAGTTAGATTTAAGATATTGATAAAATGATACTGGATAGTTTACTCTTACTTTAATGTTTGAGGGAATATAACATTACATGTTGAAAATGTAAACAGTTAATTCACACATGTCTTATTTTTATTGAGGGTGCTTATATGTAAGACATTGTTTTCCACCAGTAGTTCTTAAACTGGAGTGTGCATCAGAATCACCTGGAGGGCTGTGAAAACACAGACTGCTGGGCCTCATCCCACAGTTTCTGATTGAGTAAGTCTGAGGTTGGACTCAGCAATGAACCTTTCTAACAAGATCCTAGGTGATTATGATGGTAATGATCGGGGGCCACATGTTGAGAAACACTTACCTAGCCCTTATATGAGTAAGAACAAAGCAAATGTGCATAACCTCAGGGTGCTAACGATCTAGGGGTGAAAACCAGGTAACCAGATAACTAGAGTAAAATGTGAAGTGTGATGAGTAATGTTGGAGAGTGTAAGCAGTGGTTGTGGTGGAGGATCATGGCGAGGTGGAGGTGAGGAATACTTCCAGGAGAATGAATACCATAAGCCTTCAAAACAACAATAGGTTAAAGTTTCAGCACCCTGGTAAACACAAGGCAGGAAGCTAAGCTCTGTGTAGATGCAAAAAGGAGAAAAATAATGGGCAAGCACATATGTAAACAACACGCTAGAGTATTAGGTTGTCAAGGGGTTAGACCTTGAAGGATAAATAAAGTACAGCAGGCAAAGATGATGAAGAAGAGTAGTATTATTTTAAACTAAAGAAATTCATAGTAAAAATGTTGAGTTAAAAAATGCAGGAATAATTTGAAGACATAAAACAACTCATTTCTGAGAAAAACTGTATGAATGTACAGAATGTAGGAATGCCTTCATTAATCTGATATCTGTTCAGAGACACATGATAACACACACTATAGATGGACCTTACAAATAAAAGAAAGCATGCCGGATTGAAACCCCAGTAGTTTGGAAAATACAGGAATGTTTCTAGATTTAATTACTTCAAAAGTTAAGGGGCTGGGCGTGGTGGCTCGTGTCTGTAGTCCCAGCACTTCGGGAGGCTGAGATGGGCAGATCACTTGAGGTCAGGAGTTCAAGACCAGCCTGGCCAACATGATAAAACCCCGTCTCTGTTAAAACAAAACAAAAAAATTAGCCGGGCGTGGTGGTGCGTGCCTGTAGTCTCAGCTAGTTAGGAGACTGAGGCAGGAGAATCACTTGAACCCAGGAGGCAGAGGTTGCAATGAGCCGAGATCGTGCCACTGCACTCCAGCCTGGGTGACAGAGTGAGACTCCATCTCAAAAAAAAAAAAAAAAAAAAAAAAAAAATGTGAAAACTCTCACTGGAAAGAAATCTGATAAATGTTGGTAAATTGGATTGCCTGATGCAAGTTAACACTCAAAAAATGCACCTAAGTGAAATGTTATACCAGTTATAAATATTTTACATTTATCAGTGGTTCATTGTTAAAGAGGTTGTCTGTTTACTTTTGGTTTCCACTTCTTTTGCAAGAAAACATTGAGGTAAGAATTTTGTAGATACTGTTTAAGCAATCCTGCGTGAGTTAAATAGATAGTGTTTTTGTTAAGTCAGTTAATACAGTTTTTCTCTCTTTTTTGAAAGTGTGTTGGATCTCTGGTTGAATTGAAGTGTATTTCTGTTGTATAGGCAATTTTAATTTTTATTAGTTTTGAAATTGTCCTATGATTAATGAGTCATTGAAAAATGAGTTTTTGTGCCGAGTGCGGTGGCTCATAACCCCAGAACTTTGGGAGGCTGCGGCTGGCAGATCACAATGTCAAGAGAGTGAGACCATCCTGGCCAACATGATGAAACCCCGTCTCTACTAAGAATACAAAAATTAGCTGGGCGTGGTGGCTTGTGCCTGTAATCCCAGCTACTTGGGAGGCTGAGGTAGGAGAATCACTTGAACCAGGAGGTGGAGGTTGCAGTGAGCCGAGATTGCGCCACTGCAGTCCAGCCTGGCAACAGAGCGAAAAAAAAAGAAAAATGAGTTTTTGTTAATGGTTGGGATTTTCTTACTGGCCTCATGTGGCAAGTTTTGGTTATCTCTCATTATATATATTTTACCTTTTTATGGGAAAAACTACTCTTTTTGGTGTAAAGATATTTTTTATATTTTCTTTGCTTGTAAAGAGTTATTATCAATTTGCAAGTATAAAAAATGCAAGTATAGTTGGTAGTTCATAAGAAAGGTAGATAATAAAACTTAAAAGGGATGGCACAGATTGGAAAAGGCCTTGAGTGCCAAGACAAGAGCTCTGAACTTTAACAGGCGCTGGAAACCATCAAAGGTCTTATGTAGGAATATGCTGT
The DNA here is from genome assembly GCF_003255815.1 of Theropithecus gelada. NCBI lineage: Eukaryota > Metazoa > Chordata > Mammalia > Primates > Cercopithecidae > Theropithecus > Theropithecus gelada. The sequence continues at coordinate 75,767,880 of NC_037680.1, read as the reverse complement.
GCTCCCACCATCTTAATTAGATCTTATGGAGGTTTGATAGCAAGGGGGTAGGAATATCATTTAGGAGGCTGCTGCTAGTATCCAGGTGAAATGTATGGAGGTTTTGAACTAGGCTGGTGGGGAGGGTACAGAGAAGAAACATTTTGGAAATAAAATGGACAGAAAGTGTATAAATGGATAAAGAGAGGAGTAGAACTGACACCAAACTTCAAGCCCGATGACTGAGAATAAAGGTGTAATTATGAAGGGAATCCAGGAAGACGTGGGAAGAGTGGTTGGAGTAAGGTTAAAGTGATAGTTTTAGATTGGGTTATTTTGATGTTGAAGTGTTGGCCGACTTCAACACTTCACGACATGTGAAAATGTGCAACAGTCATTGAAAATATGAGTTTGGTGCAAGAAAGAATTATCAGGGCTAGAGCAAGAGATTAGAAATGTTGTCACAGAGCCTGGGACAGGAAATGGAAGAGTCAGGGGATGGAAGGGGAGAAACCACCACTATCACCACCACCACCAGTGGCAGCACTAGCCCCAGGAAAGAGAGACAGAAGAAATGCCAGGAGGTGGGAGCAGGTAGAGATGGAAGAATAGGGAGACAGTAGTGAGAGTATAGAGGACATGTGTGGATAGTTTCCAGAAGAAGACTTGTCTACTTGTGGAAAGCTGAGAAGTTAAGAGAGAGAGGCCTAAAACCATGTCATGAGATTTGGCAATTGGTTGGGAGAAGACTGGCGAAGTTTAGAGTATAATTTTCATTAGAGTGGTGGGGACAGGAGCCAGAATTCAGGAGTTAAGGAGTGATTAACTGTTGAGGATGCAGAAGTAAGTACATGATACTTTCCAAAATTTGGTGTTGAAAGGGAGGCCAGAGTGGGTGGACAGTTTGGACATGATAGGGGGTCAATTTGAGATCACAGGATTTGGGAAGTTCACAGCATGAACTGGTGATGGTACCAATCATTGTGGTTTGGTAACGGTCTTCAGCGGTGCTGGAACTTCAGGACTGGGAGCAAGGAAGAAACACAGTGGGATTGTTTGAGGTTTGGTGCTGACATTTTAGGTATGGCAGGAGGCCAAGAGAGGTAAAATCTCTTGTTCCCTTGACTCTTAGCTAATTTATACATTCTAATATTGACAGAGTCTGTTAACATCATTTGAAAATGAGTTTAGAGGTCCTGAGAGACTCTTACATGTTCCAGACATCACTCTTCCACTTTGTCTCGTGATTCAAAGTACTCGGGCAATATTTGTGTGTCCATAGTTATCTGGACTGGGGTTATGAAAGGCTCTGGTCCTTTTGACCAAGTCTGTTGCATACTACTGCAAAATGAAAATTAGAAGGATCTGTCTTTTGGCTCTGTATTTTGCAGTTCTCTCTCTGTGTGTGTGTGTGTGTGTTGTGTGTGTGTGTTCGTTCATCTATCATTCATGTGTGTGAACAGGCATTTCATGGCTAGCCAACATTTTATTGCCTGGTTATGTATACAGCTCCTTTGGCTAAGGATAAAATTGAAAGCATGGTTGTATTACTTTGGATTTTAGAAGCACATACAGTATACATTTTATCCAAGTAGCATGAAGCATAAGAGAAGACTCACAATGAGGCAAAACAAAGACAGATCATATTGGTGAGAGTGTATACTTTGCCAAGGCCCTAGACTCCTGGAGGTCTGTCTTCTCCCATATAATCCTTTTTGTCTATTTTTATGGATTAATGATTTTTCTTTGGCATTGCCATCTTTCAAGTGCCAAGTTATAAAAGGTCTAATTGAAGCATGGAACACATTTTATTGTTTTCCTGCTGCCATTAAATTTGTAAGATGGCTACACCCAGAAAGAAACATTCACTTTCAATCAACATGAGCTTGAGTTCATGGGCCAGCCTTGAGGATATCAAATGGAAACTGCATAGGAATGTATGAGTATTTCCTTTTAAAATTCTGCTTTTAATTTAGGAAAGCTTTTCATCCCTCTGGGATCATAACCTGTTGTGTATAAAGCCCAACCTAATCAAGGTAGATGGTATTGACAGAATGACATAGTTTGAACTTAAGCAGGAGGTCAGCGGGCAGATTGTTTTTTGCTGTATGTACTGTAGTCACTAACAGCAGGACTGGGCAGCTGGTTTTACCAGTGGTATTGTTAAATGGAAAATATGGTATATTATGCCTCATGAAACCAGCCATAGATTTTCCAAATGTTTAGACTTTTTTGAGTGGAGTCAGACATTTATGGATAATATAATGACTTGCCAGCTATAATAAACAAAAATAAACATCGTAGCATATCCTCAGTCTATTGAATATTTTCCAGAAATAGTTCATGATCTCTATTATTCATATATTATCAAATTCAATAAAAAGCATTTTAATACATTTTGTCACCTTATATTTTGTGTTCCTGGATTTGTGCTTCATGGTTATACCAAGAACAAATTGTGTGTGTGTGTGTGTGTGTGTGTGTGTGTGTGTGTGTGTGTGTATAATAAAATAATATGCAAACATTTACAAATAAAGCTGGAACTGTTAAAAAAAAAAAAAAAAAAAACCCTGCCCAGTTTTTCATGTTTAAGGCTTCCAGTTGAAAAACTTAAATTCATAATAAATAACATTTCAAATGTCAGTTTTCCAAAGAGAAACTATTAATTACCTTGTTATGGCTGATTCATTGTCACCATATCATTTGATGATGTAAAATAACATAATTAAGAGAATAGAACCATATTTTCAAGAGCTTCTTTTTAGTTTATTTTTATTTTAATAAATATGTCTTTTAAGAACATAAAATGTATTTGTTTGATAAAATGATGCCCTATCCACACTTCATGACAAGGTCATGGTGTCTGCTGGAGTCAGAGATAGGCAGCCTTTTGCTAATATGATTTTATTTTTTATTGGTTTTTTTTTTTAATCTTTACATTTCTCTTTTGGGTTGCTAACAAAAACATATACGGTCTAAACTAGGAACATAAAATTGAGTCACTTGTTCTGGGCTAGGAATACAGCACATTAGAGGTCATGCAGTGCCAGGATATGGGATCTCCAGCATGGGCCTGAGACTAACATGTTTCTAGACACAGGGTGTGGCAGAGCCTTGTGTCCTGTCTGACCCATTAGGTCATTATGATCTTATATAAAATACATTCTAAGTATCACCATTCTTTTTTTTTTTTTTTTTACTAGTCTGTTGAAAGATAAGATTAGCCCTGCTTTCTGTGTCTCTGAAGACTTTTATGGCAAATGAGACCCAGTGAAAACAGTAAGGTGAGAGTGATAAGGCATTTTCTGACCTGGTCGTTAATATTCAGGCAATCCCATGATACATTTCTAAACCCTTTAACCTGTGGCCACAAATTGAGACGGGTGTTATACACTGGAGGAGGCTGAGGCAGATAACATCCCTGCTCTGTTTTTGATGTTCCCCCGCCCCCACCCCACCCACGGTTTTACTTCTGAAAGCCTGCGTCTGCTGTTAGGCTTTTCCATTAACAGCTCTCCAGTTTGGGCTACTGATTTTCTTTGCTCGTCCTGGCAGAGATGGAAATGCTTACCACTGTCTTCTGGGTACGGGAGGATGACAATAGGGCAGCTCCCAGCCTCCTGTAGTAGCGACAGCTCTGAAGCATAACTTCCACTCGAGAGCACTCTGCAGGCCCAGGCTGAAGCTGGGACTTTGCTTGCATTTCTTCTCTTCCCTGTCCTGCTCCTCACACTCCCTCAGCAGTTTCCCTTGGAAGTCCATCTTAATAAATCTCTTGTGTAGTAGTCTCTATCTGAGGATCTGCATTTTATCCCAGATTATAGATCCATGCCATTTCTAGCCTAATTGGTCATGCCATGGGGTAGTAGTTTGAGTAAAACCTATCTATAGTTTTATGTCCACTTTCTCTGCAAATCAAAAGCCATATGATACTATGGAACTAGTGTAGAATTTTTTACTCCTTTCTTTTGAAAATATTATCAGTATTATTGTTTAAAACCTATGCCCCCCTATAGCTCTGCAATTCAATGGATCAATATTGATATTGCCCAGGCTGACTTATGGATATTGAATGTGGGGGGAGAGAGAGAGAGTGAATAAAAATGAGACAGAAACAGACGTTGGATGTAAGGCCTTAGGAGATTTACCAAACTTGACTTAAATGAAAACTGTACTTGCTGGGTCTAAATGGTGAATTACATGATTCTGTGGGTTTGAGAGTGCCTTTGCCCCTCGGCCCTACTCCTCCTGTGCTCCTGCAGTGATGCAGATAGTGTCTGTGGGAATAAGCAGCTCTATCAGGTTTCCTTTTTTTTCCATATTCGTTCTTGCTTATATCGTGAATTTATTTTAATGCTGACATAGTTTGACTTACTAGGCCTATGTACGTGAAATATGTTGCTTGACTATTTAATTTGTTTACATCTTTGCCTTTTGACAGTGTGATTATGAATTCCAACCTTAAGCATTCTTTTGCCCTTTGTTACTTTGTGGACTTTAAAAAATTAATCAGGGATTTATGCCAGTATGGAAAGGTTTGTGACAGTATTTTAAAAGACTTAATATTACTGAGGGATGCTTGTAGAATGTCCACTGACCTATAATAAGCATGATTTCATAAAATATGTACAGTGAATCTTCCTTAATAGATAAACTATTCTCTAATTTATTTAAAAATCCAATGACCTACATATTCGTATGTTCAGAAATCCCCCTTTTACTAACATTGTTTCTCCTCTGAGACCTTCCATCTGAGCAAATCTGTTAAATGAAGTAGAGGAAGCTTTGATCCAAACTAGGCTAAATCCAGTGGAACGGATGCCCTGTCACATGTGAATGGCAGCATTAGAATGCTAGAAAAGGGAAATTAGGTGTGATCCTCATATCTTCTCTATACCACTGTCTCCTTACCTTGGTGGCAGAGTTCAGGAAACATCCTTATGCAAGGAGTAGCAATAAGAAGACTGTATCATTTGAAAATGAAACATTTGCCATACTCATTATGTTGTGTGGTTCTCCCCTCCTCCCCCACCTAGCAGATCATGCCATAATTAAGAAAGTTTCAGGTTCATTTTGTGTCTCAGGTAGTTCTTCTGTGCCAGTTCTTGGAAACATGTTTTCAGTTGCAAGTACAGATGTGTTTTGCAAAATGTGCTATTCTTTTGTAACAGTAAGTCTCTAATTTGGTGTCTCGCTCCTTCAGTTCATTGAAAAAGTTGCAGAGTTACGTAATTTGCAACCTTACATCAAAGGCCTTGCTTGGGAAAGCCGTGCATCCTGGTTTTATGTGATAGAGAACAGGATTTTAAAAATCCTCTGGAAACTCATTTTGTTGTCTTGCTCTCATTTGACTACTTTTAGTTTTTATGAGATTTTGCAAAAAAATCTGCAGTTTACTCATCAAAGCCACATCATTTGAAGAAACTTAAGACAAGGATCATAAATACAATTTATGAAGTCACTCAGCAACTGGAGAATGTTTTCAATGGATTGGAAAATTAGATTGAATGATGTATCAGGAAAGCTGACAGTAAGGTCAACTACTAAAATGTAAACATTCGTGTGAAATGGCATGGGTTTTGCTTTTATTCTTTTTTGACACAGTGTTTATAGTATATTCATGCCCCGAATTATTAAGGTTAAAATGACTCAGGACTTGCTAAACATTATATTTTGAAGTGGCACAGTTAGGAAGAGATACGTAGCAATAACATGAAAATCCTGGCAACCAAAATATTTAGGAGTCTGAGCTTCAGTGTGTTACCAGTCAGTTTTTTGGAGTAGAAACTTCTCTTTTAACTCCTTTGTTTGAGTTATACATATTGTTAGCCAAAGATTGGCACAATTTAATCATATATACAGTTTATATTTCTAGAAAATTTGACCTTTAAGGTATTCAGAATTCTGTCAGCCTACATCTGGTCTCAGTCATCATTATTTCTCACTCTCCAATAGAGATACAAGCACCCAGCAAGTCATAGAGTAATAGAACACAATGTAAATCCAGGGGTCTTGACTCCATGGTCCAGTGAGCTGGTTATAAAATGACAAGGAAACCTGTGAAAAAAGGAAGTCCACCCACTGAAAGATGAGCTGTAAATATGAAATGCCGCAGATCAAGCATGAACCCGTTATTGAGTTTTGAAGTAAATAATATACCCTCTTTTGATTTCAGAACATTAAATTAATAAAGTGGGAAGAGATGCACTGGTTGCTTCACAAAATAAACAGTCTTTCATTTCAGGATCACTGGCTTGAATTCATAGATTTACAGATTATAATAATATTAATATCTCCCAGGATAGCAGTGTCTCAAAGTTATTAGATTGCTTGAGGCTAGCCCTGTAGGTAGCAGGTTTTCTTTAGTTTCCCTTGCACATATAAGACTGTTGTTAATTGGCACCTTTTTAAGGCACTCTCAACCACAAAACATGGATTCATAGGTCAAAGGGCTCATCTGAACAGACTTGGGGAGATGATGGCTTTGTTTGTGCTCTGGATACAGAGAAGGCTAATTTAGCAGCTGTCACACATATGCAACTCTCCTCTCACTTCTAAATCCACCTGAAATAGAGACTTGTATGTAAAGGAAGACCTTTCTTTTCTCCCTCCTTCACAAAACTCATGCAAGAGAATCAGAAGAAGCAAACATGATGACATACTGGTCTGTCTTGTTCTTTCTTTTTTTCAGGACAGAGTCTCACTCTGTCACCCAGACCCGGAGTTCAGTGGTGCCATCTCGGCTCACTGCAACCTCCGCCTGCTAGGTTCGAGCGATTCTCCCACCTCAGCCTCCTGAGTAGCTGGGACTACAGGCATGCACCGCCGTGCCTGGTCAGTTTTTTGTATTTTAGTAGAGATGGGGTTTCACCATGTTGCCCAGGCTAGTCTAGAATTCCTGAGCTCAGGCAATCACCCACCTCAGCCTCCGAAAGTGCTGGGATTACAGGCGTGAGCAATCACACCCAGCATATCTTTTCTTTTCATCCCTGACCAATGTGCAAAGTCCTTAAAAATTAGTTACCAGACTTATTTTAGAAAATTCAGGCTTCTCTGTTTTTACTGAAGAAAACTCTCTTTTGGTAAGTTTTATAAGCTTGTTTCACAATTCTCTAATAGGGAATGATTGACTCATTTCACATAGATAGAGGTCTCTATCCTCAATGAAGACTTTCACCTCTAGTGAGTATGTTTCAGCAGAAACTTGTACTTTTTGTTGGTGTTGTTGTTGTGTGTTTGTTTTTAAATGGGAGTCTTGCTCTGTCATCCAGATTGGAGTACAGTGGCATAATCTTGGCTCGCTGCAATCTCTGCCTCCCGAGTTCAAGTGATCCTTCCACCTCAGCCTTCTGAGTAGCTGGGATTACAGGCATGCGTCACCTTGCCTGGCTAATTTTTTTTGTATTTTTAATAGAGACAGGGTTTCCCCATGTTGGCTGGTCTGGAACTCCTGACCTCAAGTGACCTGCCCGCCTTGTCCTTCTAAAGTGCCGGGATTATAGGCGTGCACTACCACATCTGGCCGAAACTTGCACTTTTAATGTGAAAGTCCGCTGTTGTATTATTTAACTAGTCTCCCAAAATTCTGAGTGATGTTATATTTACAGTATAATTTTTATTAAAAATATACAAGGAAACACTAGCTTTAAATCCCATTATTTGTATATTTTTCACCATTGCTCAATTAAAGCAATTTTAAAAATATATACAAGGAGTTTTCCTTTCATGGTCATTTATTGAAATGATGACCATTTGGCCTTGGGTTAATTGCATATTTGCTCAAATAGAGTGAAGTAAGTTTAAAGGCCAGAAATGCTGAGAGAAAAATATAATTGTTATCAATTTGAAATTACTAGGTCTTTTCGATTCTATATACAGTTCTGTGTCTAAAATTGTCAGTATAGACTACAGAATTGACTTCCAAAGTTCTCTGACTGCAGTACCTATAAGAAATACTTTCTACATCATGAGCTGGTACACACCCACAGATGAACATGTGCACACACATCTGTGTGTCTGTCTCTAGTTTTATCTCATTTCTATCTGTGTATTTCTAAAGCAAAGGCTTCATGGAAAAAAAAAATCCTTCATGGAACAATGCTCTTACCATGTATTAAACACTTTGGTACTTTCTAAGGTTTTTAATTCCAATTCATAATAGAAAGTTAGTTATGATATGTTAAATTATGATCCACTAATAATTATAACCCATGTTTGAACAGTGATACAGATTAAAGCTGATTTTTAAAGATAGCAAAGTTACTTAGAGAAAAAAAGTTGTTTTACTTTTCTGAAGTATAAATTGACTATCTTAATTTAGTGTTATCTGGAATATTCATGTGGTCATTTTGCATCATATAATTTATTACAGTTTTCTTTATACCCTTCTCTATGTCAAATAGTTTTAATTATTCCACTTCCTAAAAGTTATTATATTTTCTGCCTTCTCTATGAGAAGACATTTAGCAAAATATAACAAGAGTGTCTTGAATATTTAAAGTTGTAGGTGTAAAATAAAAATTGTACTGTGATGTTTATGTATTTATTTATTCATCAAATATTAAGTATTCAGAAACTATAGTAGGCATCCTACTGATGGCTAACATTGATTAAACTCTTAGTATGTATCACATGCAGTTAGAAGCTCTCTAGGGGACCCCATAAGGGAAGCAGAATTATTTTGGTTTTACAGGTGAGGAAACTATGCCATAGGGAGATTAATTGATCCTTGTCCAATTAGAACCCAATTTCGAATCCAGCGAGTCTGATTTCATGACTCACACTCATAACTACTTTATTCTCAATCATTTCTGCTACCACAGAGTGGAAGATGAAGGACATAATCTCTTCTTCAAAGAGATACAAGGGGTAAACAGACTTTCAAACCAGTAACCCTTTTGTGAAATCATTAGGACTGTGAAGTGTCCCATGTGCTATGTGAGAACAGATGCTTTTGACCCTGAAGGTAATTAAAACGAATGCAGAAATATTTCAGCAAGAAAGAACATTTTATAACTGTTTCAGAAAGAGTCAACTCAAGTGTTAATAGACTGCTTTGCTTGTATCTGAAGGCATCTGATACATTTGAGATATAAATATTCAATAAATGTATTTTTTTGTTTTGTTTTAGGAAAGTACTATTTTTGCCAATGTTTTGACAAAGTAGCCAAAGCTAGTAAATTTTGGGGGCAGGTTGCCAACAGTTGTTTTATAGAACACTCATGGAAAGTAGGAATAAGAAGGGCCCAGAACTTTGTGAATGAAATAGTGGTAGTGCCAGGTACTTGAGGTGTGAGTAGAAACCATGTATGTGCCCAGAGCTGAAGAACACTACTAGTAAAACGTTTCCAAAGGGAACCTGTTCAGTTCTGTTTGCTTTCACTTTTTAGTGCTAATGTGTTTTATAAATTTTGACTTGGATTGTGTGTAGCCTCTTATTCCGGTACCTAAGACTTCCTAGAGACACTAAGGAGGAAGGGATAATCATTACATAGATTAAGTAGGCAAAAACAAACAAACAAACAAAAACCAATAAATTTGCCAGGAATCTGGTTTTGGCTAAGTTCCTCTATTGTATGTGCTCCAATGTGGCTTGGTCAAAGGTATTGCAGTTAAGGGAACACAGACCGTTCTGGCTTCAAGAATGCTCTGTTGTATCTACTCACTTTGTGTTACGTGGGTCCTGCATTCTGATGTGAAAGTTGGCACAAGTGAAATTGTATTGTATCCACAAAAAACAAATCTGTGAGACAAGTGTTTTACTTAATACATTACAGACTTGGGGTACCTAAAATATTTGCTCTAAAGTGAAGTTTGCATGACCCAAAATTTCAGTTTGAATTATCTTGTTTTCAGCAGGCTGAATGAAAAGATCTTGAGTATAATGTGAGTCATGTTTTCAATATGTAGCCTGCCAGGGCCTGCTGCTAGCTATTCAGCAAAGATAGGACTCCCACTCCCAGAAATTTAAAAAATATGCATTTGGTGCCTTCTTAAACCATTCCTATCTATTACCAACTAGCCGCTAAGTACAAAATATGCAGATTCTGCCCCCAAGGAGTTTACTGTATCATGGCAGGAAGGTTTTATAGTAGCACAGTGCAAAAGATGTCACATAAATGTGAAGTAGAACTCTTGCTGTTTTGGTTCAAAGGAGGGAGAAAGTATTTCCAACTGCAGTGTACATACATATACACATGTATACCTAGTCTTTTAGTGCTTTGCTGATTATATCTCTATAGTAACAACGTTTGTCTGCAAACGTTACTTTTGTATATGCGTTTATATTTGCAGAATACATTAATTCCCTTTAGATGCTCAATTCTATCCACCCCATCCTACAAAACTGCCATATGCATAGGCTGTCTTTCCTAATAAAGAAATATTGTAATAAAAAGAGAGGTTTTATTAAACTAATGCAATAACGACATTTTCTTTGAGGATTTAACACATCATTTTTAATAATAAAAATCAAATTGTCATTGTTGTGCCCTGTATACCTTTTATTCAAATCAGACTAAGTACTCTGACTTCATGGCTAAGCAATGCTCTGGGGTGCGGGGGATGGGGTGAGTATTTTTAGCATTACACAAATGAATTTCAGCAGCTAGATTCATAGTAGGGTTGTAGATTATGAATACAGAACCCAGGGAAACCTGTTAATATTTGTGAACAGAGGGGGAAATGCCTCTCATGAGTATCTAGAAGGAAATGAGAGACTGGAGGTTAGGGGGGAAACGATTTTGTTAGGTCAGCTTTCAGGTAGTAGAATACCAGTACTTTCTACAGCCATGCCACTGAGTTAGCCGCTTTGGTTAACTCTGAATTGACCACTGAAATTTAAGAGTTCATTTTGTGTGATTAGACTAGGTTTGATATTACATAGTTTTCTTAAAAGGCTACCAGTTTTTTGCTTCCCTGTCAGCTGGACATAGATATTTCAGAATTATGTGAAAATTAAGGCTAGCAAGCATACAAAAGGGGTGAAACATGAGGAATAAGGGACCTTATTTGGAAGGAAGCTTTTTTTTTTTTTTTTTTTTTTGACATTTCAAGGGAAACGTGATAGGTTATCCAGGGGCAGGGTGGATGGTTGACCCATATGAGTGCCAACGCTCCTTCCACCTCTAGCTTTCTGTAATTTTAATCTGTAAAATGGGAGGATGTGATTTTTTTTAACCTTACTGATTGGTTATGACACTATTTGTTTAAAGCAGTATATAATTATGAACTAAAATACATTTTCACTAATAAGTGTTCTGAATCATATACCTTTAAAGAGATGTAACTTGATTTCTGAAGATGAGTGTCATACCAGAATTAATAATTCCAATATAATATGAGGGGATAGGGCTTATTTTCTCTGTCTAGTTCAAATGTTTCTAAAGAAGTGTTCAGCATATGATTTTACTTTTAGCATAGGAATCAGAAGTACATCTAAGCTGTCTTTGGGATTTACATGACATTTGAATGTTTATCTTTGTTCACATTGGAACCTAACACTTTCCTACTATGTGCTTTCTATGATAAATGAATATTTTTTGGATCGAGTTACTTCAAAAGGTACATGTTTTAGTAAATAGATGAACATTGCAAGTTACCATTTCTACCTCTCATTTCAACTGCCACAAACAGAAACAAAATTTCCAGAAAGGCAAACAGTCTCTAGCTAGCTTGAGGCTTTTTCCAAAGGGAAGTACTAGGGTTTGACTGGGCCAGTTTCCTCAGTACACACCTGGTGTATATCACTTTAAAAAATAAATTATGCCTCATTAAGTTACAATTAAATGGAATCGTGATCATTTGTTTTTCTGGAAGGAAGATGTTTTGCATATTGAAAGCCTAATTTGTTGCAGGTGACAAAAAGGCTGAACAGATTATCTAATATCACTTCATTTTGGGAGTTAATGTTTGCTGGTTAGCTTGTGTATACTCCAATAGTTCAGAATCATATTAATGTGGACTCTTATTATATTTTTGCTTCAAAATATGTTCTACCACTTTATTAGTTTTTGCACTTTATTTTACAGCTTTTAAGGAAACAGAGGTTGTCTTGGTATTCTGGAGTAAGCATGTGGTTTCTCTTTCTTCAAATGTTCTAAAACTCCACAGTTTCACAGGCTGCCCAATATTCATCATCACTTTATATCCATGTACTGTCTGTATTTAAAGTTCCAGCTAGGTTAAGTCTTACCTCTTCCAATTATTTTTCCCTGGATCCTGCAGTTGATAATACTTTCTCCCTCCTTTGAGCCAAGGTGACACTAGTTCTGGCTTGCATTGATGATGCTTGACATCTTTAACATTGTGCTGCTATAATACCTTCTCCTTCCCATCGTATGGTAAACTCCTGGGAAGCAGAATCTGTCTCTTATTAAATCTATTCATCCCTCTCAGAACTTTGTATTCAATCATAAATAAGAAATGAATTAATAGACTGATCTGTTATTTTTTTGAGACAAAGTATATTGAATTTGGGGGTTCCCTAGATAATCAATGGGAGATATTGGATTTAGGGGCTCCCAAGGTAATCCATGAGAGATATAGCCTAATCCTAGAGAGTTGCCTATGGTCTGAGAGCCACGAAGAACAGATATCTGTTAAAATCTAGTCAGTAAGGACTTTAACTGTTGCTGTCAGGAGTGACATGGCAGGCTCAGCATTCCTAAACCTGGCCCAGGTGTGGGTTCTCTTATTGCTGTCTTACAGGGTTAAAGGCCCATCAGAGGTAATTTCTCACCTGTCCCAGACAAGCTGTCAAAGGCTAGTGCAAAACCTTGGAAGTAAATTTGATAGAGCCCGTCGTGATAAGATTTCCCAGACTTCTCTGAGTATCAGCATATATTGTACACGTTAACAATTTGGGGCCAACTATATAAATTGTTAAGGAAGTGTGGAAATCAAAAGCTCATTGACAGAAAGTACAGACTCAGAATCTGTAAAGGTCATTTAATTTGTTATAAAGAGATATTTTAAAATATTAGAAAAAATATTAAGTTTTCATCAAACAATTAGCCCCAATTATTTGTTGTCTCTGTAGAGGTAGCAAGCAAGCCAAATTATGAGCAAGCTAGATGGCATTATAATAAGTTATTGCTCATTTCGTACTTTGAATTATTTTGCTTTTAGTGAATATTTTGCCAAACTCATGTATTCTTTGGTGGTCCTGGAAATTATACGAAGTCTACAAAATGTTAATTAGGCTATGGAAAAAGCCAATTTGAGGTTCTCTTTACCTGACTTCCTTCTTTTTCCACTGACTTGTAACCCAAGAATTATTTTGGAGGGTATCTCTCTACCCTGTGCATATGTTCGTTCTGCTCCTTTTAGTCAACATGTTTCCTGGTCTTACATAATCTCAGCTAACACTGTGGAGGAAATTGTTTTAATGTGTCCCTGGAGAAGGTTCTGTTGCCTACGATGAGGAAAATACTTAATGATCACTTTACTCAATACTTGCAATATATTTTAATATGATTACTGATATGAAAGTTTAATAAGCTATATCCTGGTTAATTTATTAATTTCCCTCCATTTGCACATTCTCAATATTCATGACCTTTCTATTCATAAAAGTGCATCTTTTTTTCAGTGCCCAGGTGCCGTGCCACATTTTCTGTATCCCAGGCTGCATAATGGGAATGTCCAAGTGACACCTCCAGCTTGGCTGGTTGATAATTAAAATGCCAGATGACATAGTGGCAAGGGCTTTAGAAATATTTATGTGAGATAAATTATTAATTTATGTTCTATTCAAGACAGTTTCAATATGATAAACATTTACTTATCTTGATAATTAGGTGGGGTGATATGTGGTGTATGAAAGTTATGCTGTCTATTTTCTTCTGATCTTTTTCTCCTCTGATGATTTTCAACTAATGAAATAGACTCACTTTCCATTTATGAGCCTGAAGAATTTGGACTACATTTTTTGAAAATCCCAGTTTAAATAGTTGAAAGCACACTCAACAAAACAACTAAAACTCTTCTTGTGCCCACCAGTGAGCCACTTGTTATTGAAAATGTCTGAGGTGAAAAGAACACGCTTTGGGACCATACCTACACAGATGAGAGTTTTAGTAAATAATTTAAAGCAGTGTTCTGATTCTCTGGGGTTAATATATGGAGGTGACACTGGCTACCTTGTTGGTTTGAGACTTTATCTTCAATTAGGCAAATGAAACAGAGGAAACAGTATATTCCACCACCCTTTAAAAATACAAATATTGTGTCTCTTTCACCTCAGAAATGGATGAGCAGTCATTCTCAAGGATTCTTCATAATAATTTTCCTTGGAGATGGATTAGTTTCCCTGCAAGGTTGTCCAGTATGTAAAAAATGTAGAAGGAGCTATACAGTTTCAAAATGGAAAGAAACCAACAAGAAACAAATTAAAACACTCTGTGTTTTTTAATGCTTTTTATTGATTATGAATGAACAAACATAATTTTGAGCCATGGTCTGTTAGAACAATAGTTTTGTTATGTCACTATTTTGTATCCAAAATCTTTGCTATAATAAACTCCACAACTTGTTAAAATAATTTCACAGGGGAAGAATAGGTTTATAAACTTTGCCTTTGAGATCTCTTGAGTATAATCATAATAACTAAAAAATTTTTCCGTGTTGACCCTAAAACTTCTTCCAAGTTTTAGTAATTTGAAATTTATTGAAATACCAAATTTATGAGAGTGAAAGGGAGAGGAAGGAGGGAGAGAGAGGAAAAAGACCAACTCATCCTTTATATGCAGAATTTATCATTAAAGGAAACTCAAAAAATATCAATCTTAGTGTTTTTTACTGGTATTGAAAGTTGAAATCCACTTTGCTCTTGCTTCTCTGCATATTCATTTGAAGAATTTTATCTTCAAAACAAATTCATTATGAATATTTCAGGTTGCTTAGTGCAAGTAGAAAGTAGGATAGCTTTAGGCAGAACTGACTTTTAATTTCAGAGAGTGGATACCTAGATTGTATCACGTTTTCTGGAAGATAAGTGTCTCACTCATTGCTTCTAAAAGCATGACAAGAAATCTGGATTAAGAATCATGTGCCAGTCAGTTATTTTTACATACACATCCTACCTTTTCCCCTTCTTTGGGCATGCATGCATGCACACACACAGACACAGACACACACACAAGACACTGATCTGTAGCTTTTCTACCAAGTATTAGAATTTCTCTAATCAAAGTAACATGACACTGAAATTGTGAAACTGTCAGATGATATAGTGCTTGTAAGTTCCTTGTAGTAAACTTGACTATGTGATGTTCTGAGTGGTGATTGCTTCCTTGGAGTGCTATGTGATGCACTTCCTATAACTGGCATTTGCTTCACTATATTTTAATGCATTGCTTTATTTTAAAACATTACCTACCTTTCCTTGAAGATTTTTGGACAACTAGAGATAGCATATTCCTCTTACATTCATTGCCTTTTCATATTTAAGCCACATATTAGAAATCTGATAGTGTTTCCTTTGCATTAATTTTCACCTGAGTGGAAACGTCTTTGGCATCTGTTCTACTTTACTACAGTTAAAGAAGTGACTTTTCATGATTTGAGTTGGCCCATCTGTTCTAAGACATGGGATTAACATCTCAGCTCTTCCCAGGGGGATAATCCTGAACTCTGTTCTTATACTGCTCTGAGAAGCAATATATTAGTTGGGAATATAAAGTGATGTCTCTGTGTGATAATCCAACAAGTGTGCAGAATGGAAATAGATCTGCACCTACCCACAATACTACAATGTCCCCCCTTAGATCTCCAGCCTTTTTCTGGAGTCCATACTACTCTTCTCTAGACTTGGCAGCATT
Source organism: Theropithecus gelada (assembly GCF_003255815.1). Lineage (NCBI taxonomy): Eukaryota > Metazoa > Chordata > Mammalia > Primates > Cercopithecidae > Theropithecus > Theropithecus gelada. The sequence goes on along the minus strand of NC_037680.1, from coordinate 75,752,080 downwards.
TTCCCTTTCTTTGTGAATTCTCTGTCATCAGAGCACATGAAAACACTAATTTCCTATTTAAATCTTTCTATTTGGGTGAGTCACACATTCAGAAAGTATCTGGGCCCATCATAGCATTCCATGCACACTGTTGTTATGGTGTGCTCAGCCCCTCGCCAGAGGTGACTTCATTTTCATTGCTTTAATGGTGAGATTAGGGTTTCCCCCATGAAGACATCTCATAAAAGATTTGGGTGCCCTTTGTACATATGTAAGGATAACTATTGTGTGTATGGATTGGGAAATTATCAGAGGGTTAACACAATTTAGCCATTTGCTTTGTGTCTTTTTTTTTTTTTTTTTTTTTTTTTTTTGCCATAAGAAATTTCTATATTGAAAACAGTGGCCGGTCATACAGAAATTCAGCCAATTTTTAAAAAAATTGATGTAAATCTACCATGCTGTTTAAATGTCGAAACTAAATTTACCAAACTTGGCAGATTTGTAAAGCTAAGCAGGACTGCCAAGTGTTCCCAGTTTCAAGCAGAGAGAGTTCTAACAGTTCCTGAAATACTTGTAGGAGGCACCTGGTGGTAATTGCAGTTTCACAATTCTTCCCGAGTGCCTACCTTGCTAGCTGGCATGTCTGTACACCGATGATTATTACAGTGATGATAAAGTGTCAGAATAGAACAGTCCTAAAATAATGCATATCCCCCGGAAGGCAAGCACATTGCCTTCATACCGGAGAACCCTAAGGAATTAGTGTGAGGTTCTTGACATCACAGCGAGCTGGTTAAACCAAACAAAGGGGGAGAGGGGCAGAAGACAGAAACTACACACATATACCTGCAAATGTGACTCGGTCTATTTTTTTCCCCCATTTAATCAGGGATTATTGTCTGAGATTCTGCGTAAGGAAGAAGACCCTCGGACAGCCTCTCAGTCTCTTCTAGTAAACCTGAGGGCCATGCAGAATTTCCTCAATCTGCCAGAAGTGGAGCGAGATCGCATCTACCAGGACGAGAGGGAGCGGAGCATGAATCCCAATGTGAGCATGGTCTCCTCGGCCTCCAGCAGTCCCAGCTCCTCCCGAACCCCTCAGGTGAGAAACTTGCTCTCTGGATTTTTCACTCTTTGTCTTGGAAATATCTTGCCTTCACTAGTTACTGTGTTTTCCCTCGAATACTGAGAGACATAATTCAAGGATTTCTTTCCTTTTTTTCTTTTCTTATTTTTTTATTTTTTTGAGATGGAGTCTTGCTCTGTTGCACAGGCTGGAGTACAGTAGTGTGATCTTGGCTTACTGCAGCCTCTGCTTCCTGGGTTCAAGCAATTCTCCTGCCCCAGCCTCCCAAGTAGCTGACATTACAGGCACCCACCACCATGCCCGGCTAATTTTTGTATTTTTAGTAGAGATGGGGTTTCACCATGTTGGCCAGGCTAGTCTCGAACTCCTCACCTCAGGGGATCCACCTGCCTCGGTCTCCCGAAGTGCTGGGATTATAGGCGTGAGCCACCACGCCTGGCCAATTCAAGGACTTCTTAATCCGCTAAACGTGTTAGTCAAAGGATATGAACCTCTGACCATATATGATCCCATACTCTATTTCTGTCCCTTTAGGAAGTTCCATTCTTCCATAGTGGTATGTGAGGGGTGGGAAGGTAGGAGTGGGCACAGGGGCTGGCTCTAGGATGTTTATATGTAGCTGCTCAGTTGCTGAAGAAGGAGTTAGGACATTTGTGTTGAAGCTGAGTTTGCATAGCAAGCACACTGCTTTCCCTTAAATTGTATGTTTATTTGGTTGGGCTGGATGGGGCGTAGGGTGGCTGAGGGCAGGGGCAGAGGGTAGTTTAAGCTCTGTTTTGTGTAAACAGAGGGTAGTTTAAGCTCTGTTTTGTGTAATCTGAAAAAGACAAAATGGAGGAACACTTGCAGTGGAAGCATGCATATGCAGTGTCTAGATCAGAATGACTGAGATGTCACTCAATGATCCTTTAGAAAATGATGGTGGAAAGGTAGGCCTTAATTATTTTCCATCCTAGGATCATCTCCCCACAGAATTTGGTGACTTCCATTCTTCCTCTCCACACACTTGAAAAGTATTCTTTTCTTAGGCCCTCATGCAAGTGTATACATCTAGTAATGTGTGCGTCAAAGCTCCTAACTCAAGGGTCAAGATCTCAAGGCAGTCGGGTCATTTCTAGTTCACATCCAAGCCTACTCATTTCTGGCCTATCCCCTACTTCCCCTAAACTTTTACTACTCGATAGATTTATGATAAGGCCAGTCCATTCACTGTTGCTATGATAGTTGCAGGTTCTGTCTGAGTGATAATTCTCAAAACCAATATTTAATGGGTATACATTTTTGTTTGTTTGTTTTTGAGAAGGAGTCTCACTTTGTTGCCCAGGCTGAAGTACAGTGGTGTGATCACGGCTTACTGCAACCTCTGCTTCTCAGGTTTAAGTGATTCTCCTGCCTCGACCTCCCAAGTAGCTGGGATTACAGGCACATGCTACCACATCAGGCTAATTTTTTTGTATTTTTAGTAGAGGCGGCGTTTCACCATGTTGGCCATGCTGGTCTCAAACTCCTGACCTCAAGTAATCCGCCCACCTTGGCCTGGCAAAGTGCTGGGATTACAGGCGTGAGCCACCATGCCCGACCTAATGGATATACATTTATACAAATCTGAAAAATGGGCGGTTCAAAACCAAAGGTTGTTTTGCTTAGATATTATAGCTTTGGTTTTGTGTTTTCTGATAAATTCTAAGGAACTGATTAAGCATAGAAGCACAATTGTATTCTAGTAGAAATATTTGAGCTTTTTCAAGTATATCCATTTTTTCACACATTTTAACTCTTTTTATATTTTTATACTCTGCAATAAACTTTTAATTGAAGATTACTTTCTATCACGCACTGCCAAATTGTGTTACTTACACTTCAATCTTTAGTGAATTATGAGTTTTAGTTACTGTTTAAACCAAAAATAAGTCTCTTGACTGCTTACTTTGGATGAGTATAACCAAGCATTTTTATTTATTTAAAAAAAAATCTGAGGGCATACATACTGAGCTAGTAAGTTGGGCAAGTTGTTAATGTGCACTAATATTTACTTCTGCTAAATTCATCAATATGTTTGCCACTTTCGAAGTCCATTAAACCATTATAGAAGAGCCCAGCCATACTTCATGGCCTTTTAACAAGGCAGTTCTTAGAAAGTTACTTCTACTTGTTAGAAATTAACAGAGGTCTGTGTGTTTGTTTTCAGCTCTTTTGTACTATTTTCCCAACAAGATTATGTATCGTAGGCACCTTTTCAAAGACCTAATAGCTTTCAGTGCCAGACCAACTTACAAGGCCACACAGTTAGGGTCAGTATTTTGCTTATTTTGACCGGAATGCCATCTAGAAAATTCATTAAGATATCCTTTAGGGATAGGTGTAGCAGGGAAATCTCTTATTTAATTTCACAGTTTTGATATTTTTAAAAATAAATATTTAAACATGTTTTTGAGAATACAGTCATGGCATTGCATTTGTACATTCTCTAGAATTGTCTTCTTTTTCTCTTGGGTAAAAATTGAGAAAGGAGAGTTTATTAAAGTCTTTTAAAACATTTCATGATTACCGACTTAAAATTCTTTACAGGCATATCTCAACAGTAAAGATCATAATACGGTACAGATTTTATTGTGGGAACAAGTATTAGAGGAGTACTCACTGACTCAGCTTTTTAGTTGGAGTCAGCAATTTAGTGTACACAGGCAGCTTGACATTGATGCAGGGAGATTATTTTCCAGACCCCATCTATACTTTATTTTAGTAGCTGAAAAACAAATTGGAGAAATTTCAGTTTTGAAATTATACCTGCAGTCTCTTTTTATTTATTCAGTTCAGCATTCCGTGCTGTACTTAATAATGACAAAGCAATACTGAGATAAGAATGATCATTTTTTAAAATGCTTACTGTATATTAGGTATTGTGAACATTTTGCATGAATTCAATTGTCACCATTTTATGGTGTTACGCCCATTTTACAGATGAGGGAACTGAGGTTTAGATGGATTCGGTAACTTGTGTAAGGTCACATGGCTGAGGGGTTTCATCTTAGCCCTCATGGTTCTAGAGAAGACTTGACCAGTCAGGTGGGATGAGATAGTGAGTGAGGCAAATTAAGAAAACTGAATTGAGAAAGGGCAGACATGCTATGCTAAAACGTTCTCTTAACAGGGAAAGCACTGTGGGTTAACTAGAAATTTTGAGCAGAACAAAGAGTTTTTTTAAAAAATTACAGAGAATTGGATTTTTAATGGGAAAGTCCCAACCTAGCAAGGAAATTCTTGTAACAGCACCTGGCACAAATTGGAGATTTTGGAGGCGGTGTGTAGTGCAGTGTCCTGACCCCATGCTTTTGAGCCTGAAAGAGTTGCGTTCAGATCATAGTTCCTTCACTGGCTGCTGGGTGTCCTAGGTTAAAATCCTCTTTTATTTCAGTTTCTTCATTTGTAAGATGAAAATAATAATGTCTAACTCATTGGAATCTTAAAAGAATTAAATGTGAAAACAGAAGTTAAAATGCTTTCTGGAGTACCTGGCCCATAAAAAGCACGCCATAAATTATAGTAATTATTGCTTTGTGGTAATTAGAAAATAGTATGAGAGAAGGAGGTAGAAGAAAAATGGCAGAAGTCACTGAGCACTGTTAGGAAGCAAAGCCTTTATGGAAACGTAGGGCCTTAAGTTCTGCCTCTAGACACCATTTGTCACAGAGTCCACACTGCCTGTTACATCTTTCTCTGGACAAGGAGAAAACACCCAGGTTAGGTCAGTTCAGCTGGTAGTGCGCAAGGATCAAGAATGTCTTTTCCTGAAGTCTTGCTGCTGGAGGTTCCAACAAAATGTCTCAGTCCTCTCTTATTAGACACCAGCAATGCATTCTAGGGCCCACACCAAGTAAATGTTATGACCATCTTTTGGATTAAGTAGATTCAGACATTTTAGGGTTATCCTAACCCCAAGAAGTACAGACACCTTCTATATTGTCCTTCATTTGTCTCTGAAGCTGATGGGAAATCATTCAATTAAAACGAGCACTGCAGAATACATAAAACCACAATATGAGTTTAAGAAAATGAAAACGGCACATCAAAGGCATTCTGAAGCCTAGTTTTATGAAATGAAATTTTGTTTCATTTCCACTGATTTCCTCGGTGAAATTAGGTGACTGTCTGGGTAGCATAATGATGATAATGATGGGAAACCATACATACTCGAATGACATACGTAAAGCTTTAATAAAGAATGAGAGAGACTCGGGAGTGCATTAAATTGAGTAATAATTTATTATTTAGAGACCTCTACCCATTTACTCATTTTTTTTTTTTCTGGAAGAATTGGCTCTTCTTCCAAGGTGTGCCATTTTTAGAAAGAAAAGGTTAACTGTGTGTGTGTTCTGCATGTTTGTTTTGTTGTTAGATGGTTGCTTATAGTTTGGTGTCTAGGAGAGCCATCCTACCTGTGAACCTTCGTCTGAGATACTGTGAGAAAACAGGGTTGACAGGATTCTGCATGTCCTATAGGAATGCACTGCAATTATTTCCAATCACAATTAACCTGATTAGAATAATGGACAGGAAGTGTCCCTCTGTAGCTAATGCAGTTTGGCATCAGCTGACTGAAATCCTTTGATAATTTCTGCACAGATGGCTGGGCTGAATGCAGCACTTTTTAAATTATTATTTTCATGGTCTCTTGGTAGGCCAAAACCTCGACACCGACAACAGACCTCCCTATTAAGGTGGACGGCGCCAACGTCAACATCACAGCTGCCATTTATGACGAGATCCAACAGGAGATGAAAAGGGCCAAGGTGTCTCAAGCCCTGTTTGCCAAAGTGGCTGCAAATAAAAGTCAGGTGAGTGGTTTTTAAAAGAGCAAAATCGAGGGCTGGAATTAGACCCTTCTCCTTCCCCCACCAATAAAAATACATCTGTTCCTATAATAATAATAACAATAATAACCCCCAAGAAACCTGTCACGTTCTGCCTTTTACTCTAGTTTGCTTTTATTCCCATTGGAGTTCAAAATAGAGATGAAGCCAAAACCCGATCTTTTTTTTTTTTTTAAGATTAAAAAAATTGGCCTCGAATGATTTCTCTCCTTATTCTAAACACTGCAATGTACTCTTTTGTTTCTCTCCCTTTATATATATATATATATATATATGAACAAAACTTAGAATGTATATAACAGTACCTTTCTGAGACCAAGTTTTAGCCAAGTCTCATCACCTCTCCTGTTCCCACAAGGGGAATGGCTGACTCTTATAATAACCACTTTTCCCCAGGCCCAGAGACACCTTTTGATGTCAGGTGTTTCTTTTATGTACAGAATACAGTTGTTTTTTTCAGGAGAAAACACACGTGGGGAGTGCAGAGTAAGTGCTAAAATCTTTTAACAGAGAAACATAGAAGCTTATCCAGTAAAATTTTTCAGAGTGCTGGGATTGTGGAGAATGTAATGCTCTGGGGAAACGAGCAGACAGATGCTTAGGTTTTTTATTTCTGAAAGCAGCAACAGTTGATGGGATCTACTATCTGCTTCAATTCTTCATTTAAAGGGACAACTTCTGCCCAAACCTAGAATCCTAGGTTAGTTTGAGTTGCATGCTTACTTATTTATACCTAGGGCGAACACCTAATGCAGAGTGGAGGAAACAAAAGTTAGTTAAAGCGTAATTTTGAGAGTCCTTGGATTCTGAGCTTGATTTCCACTGTGTCCTTGTATGACAAATGTTTTCATCCCTGCATATGTAAATAATAAAATGGTTGATGATCTCCCTAACAAATCTTCTGTTGTGTGCTATAAAGAAAGGAAGTGACTGAGTATTGTATTTCTATTAAGCAAGAAGGTTTTCAATAAAAATTAAGTTTTTAAAACTGAAAAAAATCAAACTATAGTTAAATGTTATGTTTAGATTAACTATAGGGTACAGGGTTAGCCTTTTTTACCTGAAGTTTTAACCTGATGTAGGTTATTTTCAGATGTTGATAAAAGGAGGAGAGTAGAATATCAGGGAACTTGGAAAGGGATTAAAATGTTGTTTCCCTTTCAATTTCAGTGTAGTAATTTTTCCAGATTACTCTGACTTTCTCTCATCAATGAAATCAGTGAAATACAGCTTGCTAAGACATGATGTCCAACCATACTATGAAATACATGAAAAGAAAATACCATAGAGCCGTCTTAAACTGTTAAATGCATAAAATCCCATGTACCACATGGCAAAATATAATGAGAGTTGGAGCTGTTAAACGAATAAAGCTGTTAAATGCATAATGCCACTTGGCAAAACTACTGTGCATTTAATGGTTTTCCACTGTGTAATAAAGGACATATGTGGTAAATGTGCAGTGAGTATAAAAGCTGCACAATTGATTTTGCAAACCTGCCCCTTAGTTGTGACTTGATGTAAATATCAAAGTTTCACACAGTCCTTCTTTTATAAGCAGCTTTCAAGAAAAACTGAAGACCGCAGTCTGAGAACTTGATTCCGAATGCCTGTAATCTTCCTGTTGATTTAGCACTATGGTTTTTGGAAATAGTGATGCCTCCAGCCTCCCAAAAGAATTCAGGTAGCTGATTGAAAGCTGCTTTTGCCAATTGGCAGAAGCTTAGCTCTCCAAATTTTTGATGTCTCCTGAAGAAACCAGTAGCCCTGATTTCATAGAATTTAGAGGAGAACATAGTTCTGGGAATTAATATGCTGAAGATAAGATTGAGCTTAAGTGAGGATAAGAGGCTTTGAGGTTGTTCTTTTTTCACTGGGACAATGATCTCATTTTCATCTATGAGTAGGGAACCTTATTGTAAATAGCTGACTAGACAGGCAATTCAGACATTATGTTTATTATGTTTTTTTAAAAAAAATGATACTGCCAAACAAAATGAATTTAATTGGTAGTTTCAAAGGCAATTTAACAAAAGATATTCACTCCCATTTTATTAGTATCAGTATTCACTTGATAAAAAGTATATTTAGTAAAATCAATTACATGATTTGGTACATGGCACATATATTTGGTGGCTATCCATAAGGTGTATCTATGTGTGTGTATGTGTATATATAGACATATATACATGCATACATATATACATATATACATGTTGGTATATATACATATGTATGTACATGTATGTATATATACATGTTTGCATACATATAGGTATGTGTATGCATGCGTGCGTGCACATGTATGTGTATACATGTGTGCGTGCACACGTATGTATATGTATACATATATAAGCTGTATATATGACTAATATATATCCATAAGGTATATCTATGTGTGTATATATAGACATATATGCATAGACATATATGCATAGACATATATGTATATATGCACGTATATATGTACATAGACATACACATATATACGTCTATACATATACATACATGCACATAGATACACCTCATGGACATATATATCTTAGTCATATATATTACACCTTATAGATTTATATATCTCTTAGTCATGACTAATCATAGGACTTAACCTCTCCAAGCTGCAATGGGGAGCGGCCACACCCACTCCATTGTATTGTGAGAACTGAGAGGAACAAAGGTTTTTCTGTTGCATTTTCTTCCCTCCTTTTATTTTTCTCTGGAGGGATCTTAGGTTCTTGCAGTGACTGAAGAGCCACATGCAAGGGCTTTCCCTTCTCCTGAAGGTGAAATTAGGGAAACAATTAATTAGGTACTCTTGTGAACAGGAGTTGCCTTGAATCCCTGAAGGCTCAGTTCAAATATGCATAGCAACCTTCTCCTTCCATTTGAATTTTCTATGACCCCTCCATTAACACTCCTTAGTATTATTTGCTGTAATCAGCTGTTAAGAATAATGTCTAACACTGCCATGTGTGTTAGGGAAGCCTTGAATGGGTAATAGGAAGAGGGAGGGAAGTTTTAGAGAGAGTAGGAATGGTGGGCCAACAGGGTCCTTGAGGACTGTAAGTGTTTAGGAACCAGGCACAATGCAAGGAAAGGGGTTCAGAAAAGGAGTTGAAAGGTTGGCAAACTGGTTCATTGTGAAAGTCCGTTACTGGGAAGTGTGTATATGTTTCCCTAGTGCATGGGTTACATGAGGATGCATTTGTAGGGTCCCAGACCACCTCCTGCATCTCAGCCCCAGTCCCTTGGTGATGGCCAGGCCAGTCCATCCACTTCCATTAGGTATCTTCTATCAGGCCCTTGCCCCTTTCTTCATGGGAAAGGAGTCCAAGAAGAGTAAGACCAGAGGGAAAGACATGTTTATGCACATTTCACATTTGTACCTTTCCTTCATTTTCTAATTAGGACCGTTTATTGGTTTAAAATAATTTTCTGTGTGTGAATTCTGAGGATTACCTTACTTTTCTGTCTGCAGAATACTCAGATCATGGAATAGAATGACAGTGGTAATTCTCTGTGAATTAGGAGTTAGTGGTTCTTAGTAGAAGCCATAATGTAAAGGCATGTGGAGCGTTTTCTGTGTAACTCCAGTCTGACCCTCACATACAAAGGGCCACCAGGGAGCGAACGCCCCACATTAAAGTCTGCATGGCCACAGGAATGCCTCGTTCCTCAAAAGCTTCTGCTAATCTTCATGGCTGTCTTCTGCAGATTCTGTGGGGCTGCTTTCCCCCTTTCTTCCCAATTTTACCCAATCAGCTGTGATCTGGGATGTAGAAATCTAGAGGAGAGAAAACATAGTAACCTGTGGGCACATCTTCTGCAGTTCTCTGGGGACGGTTGTGTACTTTGACAGCATCCTCAGCCACATTTCTCTCCCTTGACATCAATTACCCCATTTCCCAGACACTGATTGTTTTTTTTCTTCTCATATCCTGCTATCTTCTCCCTTTTATAGGCTACGGTAGGTTAACTCTCAGAATGCTAAGGATCATCTGATGTTGTTTTTTGTTTTTTTTCTTTGAGAGGAGAGTGAATCTTTATTATTTATTATTATTATTTGCATACCCAAAGACCCAACACTATGTATGTGATTGTTTTTTCCTACTAGCTTTGGGTAAAAATCGAGTAGGGAGAGAAATAGAAAGGGGCTTATTTTTAATCTCTATTTCCCCTTCCCTCCATTAAAAAGATAAACCAATGAACAAAAACTTCAGAAGGGCTGTGGACTTGCCTTTTGTATCAGGAAGGTGGAGAGAAACTAACACACCCTGTTCTGTTCCATACAGACAAGGGGAAAAAGACGGCCTGGTTGTAAACCCCAGATGCTGATAATGAAAGGGGCAGCCCCCAGAGCCTGCTGGGATAAAAGAAAAAGGGTGATTTTGGAACCAACACGGACCCAGGGGGGTCTCTGGTGAGGTGATATTAGTAAGATGTCCTCATCTTTACAAAGGTTTAAAGACGTCTGCCAATCCTCCATGCTACCTATGCTTTTGCAGGCCCACTGGCTGCCAGAGCTGCCACTAAAGTCAGGAATGAGAGAGTTCTTCCTACTACACACTTTAGAATGGGAGGCATAATTGTGATCCCATTGTAGCTAGAAGAGATGGATTTCTGGCTTTTAATACACAATTCTAAAATCATTTTCCCCATAGAAACTATGACCTACATGGTGATTGGGTTTCAGTATGTTCTGTGCTTCATGTACATTAGGATTAAGTGGATTTTGTGTACTGACCTTTATGCCTTATCACTATGTTTCTACAAAAAAAAAAAAAGTTTCAAGTTCTCAACTGCTTAACAAATTGTATTCCTAAGTGAGAGTGTACTTATGTTTTAGATGTAGTTTACAAGCTCAGATTTTATGAACATTTTTTTTTTCTTAAACTCTCTCCTTATAGGTGGTCTAATTTGCTTGACAGGCTAAATAATTTAAAACATGTAGGTCTCCATGGAAGATTCTTTATATAAAAGAAAAAGGAAAGAAAGACTAATTAATTTTTGTTTTTGCATCTCTTCTTAAAATGTCTCAGGCATATATTTATACATTTTTTAAAGAAATAATTTATATTTTGTGATTACATAAGTAATTTAACAACCTCATTTTTAAAAATTCAGAAAGTGACGAAGAGTATAAAAATAAAAACATGGATCAGCCATGATTTCATGACCCAGATATAGTTACTATTAACATTTTAGAATCTTTTCTTTCAATGTGTATATGTTTGCATGGGAGTGTATGTGCATGTTTATATCCTAATTGATATCATAACTGTGTAACAAATAATTATAAGACAAGTTAAAACTATAATTTTTAAGACAACTTTTTTATGTAGGAGAGTAAATTTACAAAATATAAAATATTATCTTGTCTCATTACTTAGTTTCCTAGCCTTTAAAAAATGTTGCACAAAGATCAAAGGTTTGCCATTTTGCACAAAAAGTACTCTAATGTTGATCTTACATTGTGAAGTTTCCATGTTGAGGACGCCTTTACTGGGGCTGGGATAACCCAGGGCACTGGAAGTAGACATGTTGCTGCCCTGGCCTCTCTGTTATAAAGAGTAACAGAAACTGTAGGCCATAGGATACCCTGTGTAAAGTGAGTTGGTGGTCTGTCTCCTGATGATTTTGATTTTGCCATTTATATTCTGCACGTAAGGTAGGCTAAAATGACGTGTGCAGCCTTGACTGAGTAGCTGCTAGGTAGGTTTCTTCAGAACGCAGTCATTCTGAGACCTAGCATGGACCAGTTTCCACTCTTGTCAATTGGATCGAGTATACTAAAATTTAGGGGTGGTGTTCCAAATTCAAATTCAAAAAGTTTAATATATGTACACTAAAATTACCATTTGAAAAATGTTATATGCCTAGTGAAGGAATTTCTCAGATTCCCAAATGCCAAACTAAGTGGATGTGAACGTAGTGATGCATGAGCATCAAGTTGAGCCCTTCAGTCTCCCCTCTTTTTTCTCTTGGTAGAATCTTGAGAAATCAGATTCTAGTGAAGCAGTCTCCTCAGACATTCCTATAAGATCTCTGTTTTAATATCAACCTCATGATCAAGAATTGGGTTCTTTTTACCACCCTCACAATTAATTATGTTAATGTTTCATGCCTTAAAATTAGTCTTTATAGGAGTCCTTAGGCAATCAATAATGATGATGATAATGAAGATTAATCAGACTACATATGCAGTTCTTAAAATGTCAAATACTTTTAACTCATCACTAAAGTTTTAAACTCATTTTAAGTTCATTTTATCCTTTGCAGAAACCTTTGAGTTCATTATTTTGCCTGTTCATGACTTGGTAACTTTGAAAACTTGCGTGTGTCTTTGAAGCACATTAGGTTGCCATATTAAAACCTCCTCTCTGATTTCTTCCCAGCCCGTTGGGGAAGGGGACATTGAGTTAAACTGTGGTTCTTACAGTCAGAGAATGTTGGTATCTATGAATGATTGCTACCACTTTGCTGTTGAGACTATTTAATCTTCTTTTCACAGGGCCAAGACTAGGGTAAGGCAAGCTAGCTGCCCAGGGTGCAAGATGTAAGAAGGCAGGCACACACTTGTCAAACCATACTGTTTACATTTCATGCACTAGTTGCTTACTCACCTCTTTCTAGTCCCACCCTGATCTTTCAAAAGAGTCTTAACTCTTGGTTGTCTGCCTGTCTGGTTTCCCCAACCACTACCCCGCCTGCCCCCCCAACTCCCGCCACCCACCCATTATGATATGTTCTTTAGGAAGTTTGCAATATACATTGATATGTCACAGGTGTGCTGACGTTTGGACCTGAAGGGAGGCACTGGAAGCATTTTTATTGTTTTCTGTTCGATATTTTAGCCTAATACATTTTGCTGTTAATATCTTTCTACTGTTGAAGTGAAGAAGTCCAAAATTCTAGATTCATTCTTCTTTTTTGACAAACACAAATGGCTTTTTCAGGTGCATGTACCCATGTATGCTTGCATGTATGTTTGTACATATTTATACATGTAAAGGCATACCAAATCTCCATACTATTAAATAGCTATGTATATTCCATGTATGCTAAGGAGGGCAACAACATTTTGTGTAATCCCATCTTGACTTGAGCACAGTCTATCAGAGGTTTAAAGGGCTCTTCTGAAGTAAAATTTTCCTTACTCTCAATTACAGACTCAATCTTTACAGACACATCCATAGAAATGTCAGTGACATGCATAAGATAACCCAGAGATAGCTACAAATTGGTCCCCATAAAAATACAGTTTAGAATTTAGTATACAATTTTGAAAAGTAAAGAAGCAGATCATTTTTACTTATCATATTTAAAGTATAAAATAATTAACCTTGAACTTTAACCAAACAGCCAGCACAATTTTTTCAGGTTTAGATAACCTCCTTGTCAGGGATTCATTGAAGCCTTTGACAAGCCTTCCTTGTAGTTAGGCTTTTATCCATTTCAGTTTTCTTGATTAGGTTATCTTGAGTCATTAGGGGGTTTATTTATTTTAATAGACACTTATTGGATTCATGAAAAGAGAATTTGGTGATGAAGAAACAAGAGCTGAATATTATGTGGCTCATTTCACACTTCAGAAGAGTCTCAACCATCTGAAGAGAAATCCTTTCACAGTTACAAAAGTTTGTTTGGGGACTTTATGTGCTTCCATGTAGAAAGCGAACTGTCTGTGGTTAATAATATGAATTTCCTTTTGAGACACTCAGAAAACATTTCCCTTTGGTTACATATGCTGACATTTTCTGTATTGAAGATGTGGGTGAGTAAATGGCCTTTTGCATTTCTGCTGCAAGAATCTATGAGTCATTCTTCTGAAGAACTGTTCATTTGCTGAGTTATTCATTCATTAGAGTTCCTAAAGGGCCAAGGGAGTGGGGGCTACTTACTAATTAGTAGGTGAATTAACTCATTAGCTTTGTATTAGGCATACAAAGGGGAATAATCACTGTGACAAGGCCCTGCCTTCAAGGAGCATATACAGCTTTATTCAACAAGGGCAAAGTTACTAACTCTCTTGTGGGAGATTAGAGAAGGCTATGGATTTGTGTTTAGTGCTGGGCAAGTTCTAGTTTGTATTTGTTCTGAAATATTGTAAAAACTGGAAAATTGGTCATAAACATAGACCAATGTTTTTAAAGGAAAAAAATCATGGAGGCTGTGAGAAGTTGGGGTCCAAACCAAGTGTCCTGGGGAAGAGAAAGCAAGCCACTTTGTATGCAGAGGCATTTCAGTACCATGGACAGGAACCCCACTCTTTTCAGCTGTGGTGTGTCCCTCCCCTCCTTATCACTTACACATAAGATTTACAGCTAAGATTCAAACTCATATCTGATAGGCTCCAAGCTTGAACACTGGGCCATATTATTGTGTTGTGAAAGGCCTCCCTGGTCATTTGAACATTCTCAGCCTTTGGTATGTGGTTTGGAGGATATGTCACTCATTGATTGTCGACTTGAAATATTTTAATCTTTTAAAATATTTTCTAAGTGAAATAGATATTTCCATACCTCATTCATTTTCAATTGAAGAGAGCTTTAAAAACTCTAGTATTAACAGCAACAACAAATACACACATATATACACACACAGAGAGAAAAGAAAGTGGTTAAAATGATAACAGATTGTTTAAATGATTGATGTAGTGTGGTTCTTTATGATCTATGTCATGTCTTTTTAGAATGAACACTCCTCTAGGGTAGAACTTATGAAGCATGCACTTTATGAGTACCCGGCCATTGTGGGTCCCAGTTAATACCAAGCCACACAAGTTCACTATGAAAAAAGATATCTAGGCTAGGATAAGTCATGCTCTTGACTTTATTGTAGCCTTTCCCCCAAGAACGTCTTAAAAAGGAAGAAGTTGGGGGAAAGAGAGGAAAATAAAGATAAGTTAATTCTTCATCATATCAGTTAAAAAGCCTTCAATGACTCCTTGGGCCCATAAGATTAAGATAAAAATTGGTTTTTTTGCTTGGCATTCTTTATAATCTAAGCCCTACCTTCATTTCTAGACTTTCAGTCCTCTCCCCACCTGGTGGAAATCTATCTTTATCTTCCAAGATTCACCTTGTATGCCATATTCTCAATGATGACACTTTTCCTGAACTGCTTCATGGTCAGAATTAATTACTCACTTTCTTGTTGGCAATCTCAATTAACCTTTCAAGTAAAAAGTAACAATGACAATTAGGTAATATATGTAATGTACTAGCCCATTGCATGGCATGCAGGAGATGTGTGCTCAACAGAAAATTGTTAACAGAATCAATGTCCTGAGAGACTACTATTACTGTTTGCAATTTATATAATGGACTATTTTCCCTATCATATTCATGTATTAGAGATGAGGAAACAAACCTTAGAACATTGACAAGGTTGCTTCTGAGAATTAGTGCTTCTCTCCAACAATAACTCTCTGAATTTGAGTCCGTAAAACATTCCTCTAGGCTAATTTCTATGTACTCTAATAATTTTGGTTCAATCTAATGACTGTTTATTGAGAAGCTACTATGTGCAAGAACCCATACTCTGCTCTTAAAATGCTAAAATGAGTAAGAAACCAACCCTTGCCCTCCACTCCCATCAAGAAGCTAACTGTTCTGATAGGAATGCAGACATACCCATTCCTAAAAATAATAATGATCGAGTTGTGAAAAGGTATAAACAATGCTTCAGGGTTACACAAGAGTGGGCAACAAATGAGACCACATCAGCTGAGCCTTGAAGTATAGCTTCTCACGGGGAAAAGAAGTTTGAGTGTGAGACATTCCATTTAAGAGAGTAACATGGCAGAAGCATGAAGGTGAGAATGTACCTGTGAGCAATTCACAGTGGCTGGAGCACAAGGTCAATAGGGGAATTGGTAGGAGATGAGGTCATGAGAGAAAAATGGGGGCAAATTGTGGTTATTATTGTTGCCTCTTAGTAGTGTTCTTGAATTGTGAACTAGAGATTCTCCCCTTTATGCAACTCATTAATGAAACTATCACCTTAATAAAAGATAAACTATGAATTTATTATTCATCTTCCAGAAAGAATTAGTGACACATTTCTTCAAATAGTAAGCATGTCTAATACATTTACAATGTGATTTGCTTTGTAAATGTAGATTGATATGCAACTTTTCAGGAACACGTGGATTGTAAACAAACTATGTCTTGACTGGTAGGAGTGTCCCTCACCTGCATAGTTGGAAGGGCAGTCAGAGTTGTTTTTTCTACTGAGGGAAATATATTTGTTTAAGAGGCTGATGAGATGGCTAAAATGAGATATGAATAAATATTATTTGCTTATGCACCCTAATGCTTGGGAACTTTTTAACCATTGATTGCAAGGAAGCAGTCTTTGAACTTATTAATGCATTCCTTCTCTGGATTCAGATTTTGGAGGTAAAATAAAGTTTTAATTGTGAACCTCTTGGTATTATTACACTTGGGCTCCATGTATATTTTTCTGTAT
The DNA here is from genome assembly GCF_003255815.1 of Theropithecus gelada. Classification (NCBI taxonomy): domain Eukaryota; kingdom Metazoa; phylum Chordata; class Mammalia; order Primates; family Cercopithecidae; genus Theropithecus; species Theropithecus gelada. The sequence continues at coordinate 75,735,667 of NC_037680.1, read as the reverse complement.
AAGTTCCAGGAATTTCCTGTATCTAAAAAAGCTTTTTATTTTGAACTAATTTTAGACTCACAAAAATGTTGCCACACTAGTATGGAAGGGATCATTGCACTGTATTGTATGTCCCTCACCTATCTTCCCCTAATGTTGACACCTTATGTCACCATAGTGCAATTACTGATGATAATACAATTATCAAAACCAGGAAATTGACATTGTTTCTATACTGTTAACTAAACAAAAACCTTATTCTAATTTCAGCAGTTTCTCTACTAATGTCTATTTTCTGGGTCAGGATCCTATCCAGCAACCACATTACATTTAGTTGTTATTATTTCTCCTTAATCTTCTGCAGTCTGTGACAGTTCTTAAGTATTTCCTTTTCTTTTATGACCTTGCCATTTATGGTTATTTTGTTGAACAGTTCTCAGTTTGGGATTGTTTGATATTTTCTCATGTTTTGACTGAGATGATGCATTTTGGGCAAGACTACCTCAGATACGATGTTGTAACCTTTGCAGTATATCATTTCAGAGCATTCATGGTGTCAGTATATCATCACTAGTTATTTGACCTTGACCACTTTGTCACGGTTATTTTTTCTTTGTACCTTTAACCCTGATGGTTTATCACTGTCAGCTATTTCTGACAGATAACAAGATCATGGAATGTAAAACCGAAAAGGAACTTAGAGACCATCTTTTGTTAACCCATCCTTTTACAGTTAAGCACCCAGGAGCTTGAAAAGGGTAACTATTTGCCCAAAGGTCACCCAGTTATTTAATGACAGACCAGGAACTTAGCAGTTAGGTCTTAGAGATCCGTGTTTGATACTCTCTACACTTCTTAACTATGCTCAAACATATGTAATTCACTCAGTCCTAGTTTTACCAGACTGTGAAAGTTAAATGAACTGTATGAATATCCAGCCAACCTTTGGTCAAAACTTAAAACCAGGCTAAGAGAGAAATCCCAGGGAAGTATATACTCCACAGTTCATGGTGCCCACTCACAGAGCTGGCCAAGGCTGGAAACCAGATGAACTTCTGTGTCAGCATTTCTGAAATGAAAATTATTCTCATGGAATGCTCCACATAACACAGAGAAAACAACAAAAACCTACTTGAGATTTTTAACAGAAAAAGGAGATTTGTTTATTAATAATTCATGAGTTCCCATTGAACATGCACGACAGAAACAGTGCTATTCAATAGAGAATACTGTCATCTGTCACTGTTTTATTTGACATTTACACTTTTTTTTTTGCCTGATACTGCAGAACTTTCTTGGATGGCATGCAAAAATTATATAAATGAAAAAAATCCCAATGTGGGGACCCTTTATCTCTTCTGTGATGGGTTCACTCACAATTACATACATGTGTGTTCATGCAACTGCGTGGCACTTTCTCACACATTCATTAGCCAGCAAACAAGCTAATAAGAGACCCTATTGAGAAAACAGAGATAAGCATCCCAAATGGGCTGGTGAAAAGATGATATGAATAAAATGATGGTGCATGAGATGGGAAGTGAGGTGGAAGAATAGATTTCCTGAAGATAGGCATACAAATACGTGGAATGAGCAAGCGAGCCAGAGCAAGGGGAAGGCAAATCATGGCTGCCATGAAGAAAACTAACACAAAAATACATTGCCAGTTCAGATACAAAATAAATACCTATAAATGGCATCACAGGAGTGCCGGTATTACGGAATAATGACCTTTAGGAGAAGAGCAAGGTAGAGTTAGGATCACCTTCCAATTTTGTGCTACTGTAAGACTCTTTACAATCTTTCTGCTCTGTAGGTTAGTTATTATTATAAAAATCACAGAACCAGCTGATACATTCATAAGCTAATTATTGAGGCAGCTGGGTACACATGGTGCAATATGTCCAAGGCTGTGAAGTATCACAGATTTCTTGGGGCCTGCTGTGGTGGGGGTGCGCTATTGAAGGCTCCATCCCTTAATCTGATCAGCCAAGCAAACACTTTATGGGGAAACTAGATTAATAACCCTCTAAATACCATGAATGTGCTTCATCTTCAAAACCGGGTTCCCTTAAACATGCTATTAGCTCAGCTCCATGAGGGATTTGAGGAAGTTCTCTGGTGCCTTAAGAACAGGGTCTTGTTGGCTACCTCCCTGTGCCAGAAATTAATTTGGTTTGCTTATGTCTGCACACATGATCACACTTGTGTCTAATCTGCTCCCTAATAGCTTCAAGGTCAAGACCTTGCATGTCAGTGGGCAAATTGAGCACTACACTTCTTAAAGACTGATGGCAGACAGCACACAGTCCATAACAAGGCCTGTAGTGTTGTTCTAAGTGATTGTAATGAGTGCAGATTATAACAGCGCATATAAATCAAATGCAGCAATGAATGTTGTGCGAGACATTCCCAATGTCATAAGTGGAGATACCACTCAGCTGTCACCTGTCTCCTTTCAAGCTGCAGCTTCCCACAATGCAGTTCAGTCCTCAAGCGGAACAGCAGGTGCTGTCTTCCTTAAGGTCTGGGTATCTCAGATCTTCATCTTTTAACAGATGCAGGTTTTTGTTTGTATTTTCCATTGAATGATTGGTCTCCATGTTCTTGCCTCCCCTGGGAGATGTTAAACATACCTGTTTGAAACATTTGAAAGAATTCAGTTGGATACTTACTCAGATCTGTGAAAAGATAGAGAAGTAGGAGCTTATTTTTCCACTTGTTTTCCATTTCAATAATTTTTACTTTAAGCAAAGAAACCCTTGAGGAAACACTTGGAGATTTTTAAAAATATAGTTTATTTTTAAAAATATAATTTATTTTCTGGTAGGGATAAAAAAATTTGTCTTTATTTTTTATATACATAGCACCTTGAAAATCAAACGTTATCTGCCTTTCAATTGAGTTGAAAAAGAAATCTGTGAAAATACTTGGAAAAATATTTCCAAGCAAATGATAAGATATCTTGTTTTCATTCTTCCTAACCTTCTAACTCTCCCAAGCTTCCAGTTTATTGCAAGAAAAGATCAGGTCTGCGCAAATGTGGCCTCTCACTTGTAAAAACAAGGCAGTGTTGTGTTACAGATTAGTTTATAAATCCCCGGTGGCTTCACAGTTCAGTGCCTACAGCTGCTGCAGATGGGCCTGGGTTTTTGTCTCTTTGCGGTGCTGCAGCCGGCAGTTGAAGGAGAAAATGGAATGATCAGGTTATTAACATGGAGGCCGTGAGGAAGAGGCTGCACAATGAGAACAGCTGGTGTTGCTGTCTTGGCTGATGCAGCGGAGATAATCAAATCTTGCCTTTTTTTTGGGTAAAGGCAGAAGACACAGTGGAGAGTTAGACAAACAACAGCTTATGATATTATATGAGGTTTTTATAATGCATGTCAGGAAATTTCATTGGCTTACAAGTGATGATATAGAATTTGTTGAGGTTTGGGAATATTTTTCACAAAGTCATTCATGTTTATGTACCTTTTAAGATAAATTTTTCCTCTTTTGCAAGAGACATGATGTGGGACAGTTCTTGTTTTGAAAATTAGCGATGTAGCTTAGAAATGATGGGTTAGAAAGCTACTGGGTAAAATATTTTGACATGAGTCAGTGAGCGATGTTGACAGCATCCTCTGTATTATTTTCATATAATCCATCATTATTTGCATTACATTTTCTTTCTTGTGCAGTTGAAAGAGAGAGAACATCCGGATGCTAGAGTTTGGAAGCAGACATTTGCAGGTGTGACCCGACCAACTGCCTACCTTCCTGCAGGTGTGGCTGTGGCGGGAAGGTGATGGTTAAGAGGGCCTAGAGCCCGAGATATTCAGAGGTTGAGCAAATATGCATTTCTTTTCATTCTAGCCAAGGTTATTGCTTCTATTTTGTGGAGTTATTGATAATTGTAAGAATATTTCCTCCCTAGAGAACTCAGTGTTGTTTACACCTAGACAATTTTTCTTTTTTAGAATTTTCTGTCCTGTAATGCACATTTGTTTATCTTCACTCTTAGCATGAAATGCTGCCCAGTTGGGTAATTTTAAAATTGTAGCTGACTGACACAAAATACTTTTTCTGAGAACAGATACCTATAATCTTGCTTATCTTTTACAGAGAAACTGCAATTGAGAATATATTCTATAGGCAGAGTGATACGATATCTAACAAGAGGAAAGATTCTTGGGCAGTGGTATAACCACCTATGTGGTCAGGGGTTGGTTTTTAGAGTCAGATTGTTCCAGTATCTCCCCAGGTTGGTGGGAACAATTTTGACAGAAAAAGATGTACTGTGATGGCACTGGACCACAGTCAAGGCCCCCTCAGCTCCTCTGCATTCTGCAGGTTAATGCAAGCGACCTCCTCTCTCTCCAGGGCTGGCTGTGTGAACTGCTCCGCTGGAAGGAGAACCCAAGCCCAGAAAACCGCACCCTCTGGGAAAACCTTTGTACCATCCGTCGCTTCCTGAACCTTCCCCAGCATGAGAGGGACGTGATCTACGAGGAGGAGTCGAGGCATCACCACAGCGAACGCATGCAACACGTGGTCCAGCTTCCACCTGAGCCAGTACAGGTCAGTGTCCCCAACCCCCGCATCCCACCTGAGCAGGGCTCTCTGTGCCAGCGGTAGCTGCTGAGGGTTCAAGTAGCACACACCACACCAACTTCTGTTAGAGGGTGTCACATGCCAGGTCCCAAGTACGGAAGATGCTGTTGTCACAGTGGGTAGTGTGTGTATATTTGTGTGTGTGCATGCGCGTGTGTGTGTGTATGTACACACAAAGAAAAATGACTGAGAAGTTGAATGCCAAAGACAGCTGCTTTCCTGAGAGCATTTTACTTGTGGGATTATAAAGCCAGAGCACTCACGGAGAATTAAATCTCTTGATCGGAAAACATGGTTTCCATCAGTTCATTTTCTATAAAAAACCTGTGAAGTAGTTTTGCATCCAAAATCCCTCAAAGAATGTTTGATTAGACTGAGGAAAAGAAATAGCCACATGACCTAGGGAATACCATTGAACTCATCTGAACCTTGAGAGACAGATTGTGACAGATTCTTAGAATTTTAAGATGAGATTTTGCTGTCCTTGGTTACATCTCATTTAGAAATCTGCCTTCCTTTGGATTGCGTGTGTTGTTGGCTTAGGTTTTGCTCTCATTGAGAGAAATAATATTGCTTTGCCATAGTAATTGAGTTTAACTACTGACACTTTCCATAATCTAAAATTAATTGCTTTCAAGAAGAAATACTGATTGAGATTTCCAACATTAGGCCCCCTAGAGTTTGGCCCACAAATTGTTGTGGTAGGTTATAAGATGGGCCTGCTGCCCAGTACCCTCAATTTCAGCTGCCACCAAAGAGGACCCTTCTGCCTCTCTCTCAATCTCCTGAAGTAAGAAAAAGTTGAGGCAGGAGTGCATGTGTGCACATGTGTGTGCAGAATGGAAGAGGAGAAGACAAAGGGAGAGTGAGGCACGGTTTCTTGATAAAAATAGAGAGGAGTGGTGAGGGATGCAGTAAAACACCCCACCCTGAGGTTCCTGTCTCCTTTCCCCTCGCTCCCCCTCACACACTTGGGAGAGAAGCCAGAAGTTAACACATCTTTACGTCACTTTTCATCTAAATATCGTCATCTCTGCCAATGATTTTGTGCTATGCTTTTGTGTTATCATTGGTCAGTTTCCAGGGACAAAGTCACAGAGTGAATTGCCCAAACTTAATAGTAGAGGCAGTCTCTTGCAATATCCACAGTGATCCCAGAGTTAGGGATGGGGATGGGGGTGATGAGGGTATGCAGCACATCCTCACCCTTTAGGACCCACCCTCCCCCTTTCCTTCTTGGTCCTTTTCTGACCAAGGCCTCATCCACCACCAGGGCACCTCTCTTTAGATAATTAAACCCATGTACTGAGCCACACAGAGCAGTGGCTTTCAGACTTCAAGATTCAATTGAAATTAAAATTAAAGAGGGGCCCAATACAGGCTTTCCAACCTTTTATTTTAGAAAACAAATTTATTTGAAAAGTTTTAGGGAAGCTCTTATTTACTATCAATATCATTTCATAACATACTCTTTGATAGCAGACAGATTAATGAAATGGATAGCCTCAGACAAAAGATCATGTAAATGGTACAGTTCAGCCGTGTGAAAATCTATCACTCCCCCAACATCCCCACCGCTTTTTTTTTTTTTTCTAATTTTGATGTGAACTGTATTAGATTTCTGTCTTGAACCAACACAAGGCCAAGGACTTGCTTCAGGGAACCACTGATTTTGCATGGAATTTTTATTCAGGGCCTATCTTAGTTCAGTACAAGTTAAGTAGAAATAAAGCAGCAAGGAAAAAGCAATTGATTCTACATATTAATCACAGCTCATTTTAATCATAAGATGGTGATAAAGTTGAAAACTTAGAGAAATTTGAGATAAAAGTAATAAAATGCATGGTTTGTTATAATTGAGGGCCTCCCTTCATCTGGATGACAGCTCTTATACCATACCTGTCTGTTTTTTGTCCGTAAATTATCATCTTGTTGGGCCCTTTGTTTATTGGTAGCTAAAAGTATATTTAACATAATATTTTGTCTTACAGTTGGCCAGTTTGAGTACAGTAAATCTCAGAAGCAGACAGCCAATTGATTTATGAGTTTTATTATCTTTTCTATTAGTATGTCAGAACTAGAGTATGCTGACAATATTTAATGGCTAAGCATGAATCTGTAATTTTTCTTTTCAGTTTTAAGCATCTTGTGGCTATTAACATTAACTTCTGATATCACTAAGAGAGATGCACTTATTTTATAAAAGGTTATTCCCATCACTCAGATCTTAGCTAAAAAGTTTACAAATTAGGTAATTTTCTCTAAAGTGAATTTGCCTCAGCCATTGACCTTGAGCCCATAACTACTGTGAAACTCATCAGCACATCACTTTTTTTTAACATTATGCCTATATCTGAGTGACACTGCTTTGCAATGTTGAATTTATGTCTGTCAGCAAAATACAAAGCTGTGGATTGTTTATTACAGTCATAATATGAAAAGTGAAGAAAAATAACTGACACTAGACAGCAGAACTCCTGAGACTAGAGAATACAGTTGGCACAGCCTCAGTGACTTGGGGAGGGCTGTATTTAAAAACATACCAAGCTACTACAAAAAGGTCTGTAATTGTCCAGAAGTCAAGGACTCGGGGTTGGAATTCACTTGGGGCTTTCATATCAACTAAAGTTTTAGTGAGATACAGTTACTTACCTGTTTTAGAAATCTTAAAAATTCATATGTAGGGTAATATTAGTTTGGTGATGTTACATTTTTGTCTAATTAGATAGGAAATGTGCCATTATTAAATTGTTAACTATGGGTGAAATCAGTGATTATTAAGAGCTTCTGTTATAGCAGCATATTAAAAAACACATAAGTCCTCTTCACTTGTGGTCATGGAAGTGTGCCATTTAAATTTCTTTAGGTAATTAGGGTACACTATTCCCAAATTTTTCATAAATGGTAAAGATATGAGGCAGTGATTTCCGTGCATAATTACCCACCAGAATAATCTGTTGTATTAGGGTCCCACAGATGTACTGGAATAAAAAGAGGGAACTTTGCATCGCTCCTCCTCCATTTGGTGCTTTCTGTGATATTGAGAAGTCCCTTAGAGTCACAGCCTCTCTTCTTACAGAAAAGAGGAACTTTTTCTTATTGTTTGTGTACAAATGGAGTTGATAAATGGACAGTTTTTTATTGTCTGCAGATGTGTTTCTGTTAAGCCCACAAAGGTTTAGAAATTGTAAGCCCTTGTTTTTTAAGTTCAGGGGCACATGTACAGGTTCATTACATAGGTAAACTTGTATCATGGGGACCTGCTGCACAGATATTTCATCACCTAGTCATTAAGCCTAGTACCCATTAGTTATTTTTTGGACCCTCCCCATCCTCCCACCTTTTACCCCTCTATGGGTCCCTCAAATCCACACTTAAAAATTAGAAGATATCCGGCTGGGCGTGGTGGCTCACGCCTGTAATCCCAGCACTTTGGGAGGCCGAGGGGGGCGGATCACAAGGTCAGGAGATTGAGACCATCCTGGCTAACATGGTGAAACCACATCTCTACTAAAAATACAAAAAATTAGCCAGGCGTGGCGGAGGACGCCTGTAGTCCCAGTTACTCGGGAGGCTGAGGCAGGAGAATGGTGTGAACCCAGGAGGCAGAGCTTGCAGTGAGCTGAGATCGCACCACTGCACTCCAGCCTGGGCGACACAGCAAGACTCCGTCTCAAAATAATAATAATAATAATAATAATTAGAAGATATCACATAAAATCTAGAAAGTCAGAAGATGTGATCCAAGCTCAGAGTTTTATGTGGCTGGAGTCAATGTCCTTTCTGCAGGGCATACACTTACTGTCCTGTTGCCCTGGTCCCTGTCTCCCCTCCCTGTCTCCCCTCCTTTGAGTGCACATGCATATATAGCTGTCATTTGATTTCTTGAGGCATGTCTCCTGTCAGGTCACCTGACCACCTCATCAAAGCCACAAGTAAGTGCCTTTGCCCCATGGCTCCAATTTCTTTGATGGTAGCTATTACATGCCATTTCTTTTTATATTAATTTATTATAATTTTATAATCCCAACACAATTTTTTGCATGCTTAAGTTCATGTTTGATGGCATTTCTCTTCAGAGATGAAGCAAGGTTATAGTTGAGATCACGCTGGGCCTGAGCCACTGAGGGACGTCGTCAGCCCCAGAGACTCATCAGCCCTGGGAGAATGAGGCGATTCTTCCTTGGGAAGTTGGATTTCTCCAGGTGTTGTGTAGCTTTGATATCATACTGAATTATCTGGTTTATCCAACTTTCTCTTTAGTATTCTCAGTCTCTTCAGAAACCCTGATTTAAGCCCCTGCTTTTGGAAGCTAGTTCTTCAGGATCTGAACACACTTCGTGAGCTAGATCCTGTCACATCATGAATCCACAGTTGGACCAGCATTGCCCCAGAGGGGTGAGAATTGGTTCCTGGGGAGTGTAAATATCTTAGATTCACAGTGGTTTGTGACCCTGCAAAGGAACTTGGTACATAAAGAGATAATATCTCTCTGGTATTAAAATTTCATGAAGAGCGGCCATGATTAGACAGAAATGCCCCAAAAGCCTTCTGAGGGGGCAGTAGTGAAACACAAGTTGAGAAATACTAATCTACGTAATGTTTCTAGTCCATATGTAGATAGCACAGAGGAGAGACCTTGTGAGGCAAACCAAACCAAAGCAGTTCCTGAAAAAGAGGAAATAAATTCTGTTTTTCACCCTGAAAGTTTGGAGACAAAAGTATTCCTGTGGTTGTAGCGATTTTTCTCGCAATGGTTATTATAACCCAAGGCCCTGTGCTGAATGGATGTTCTCAGCTTAGAATAAAACACTGGTTAGGTTAGGTTCATTACTACCAACTCCATTTTACAATTGGAAAAACTGGAACAGAGACGTCAAGCCTTGCCTGAAGCCAGGGTTGCCAGCGGAGTGAAAACACAGATGATTTTGGCATCCAGTCTTTCCTCTGACCACACTTCCCTCCTCATGCAGGAGAGAAGAGAGGACGTTGCTCATGCTATGACTAGGTCACTGAGCGAGGGTGATTAGGGAGCACTTGCCAAATTGTTCCTGTCTGTGCCATTTGTGCTTTATTGTGTTTCCACCACACTGTTTCCATGGGTTATTTTGTAAGTTCAGGAATTCTGGGCTTGCTGCTGTGTGGTTTCCTGACAAGTACTTGTTTTAAAATTCCATGCCGTACATTGAATAAGAATGTGAGACCCGGTTAGTGACAGTCAGACACCAGCATTGTCCCTTGACTTGTCTGGGTTGCTTCTCAGGCTATTTTCAGCATTTTCTAAGCCACAGACTCCCTGTCATTGATAGTGACCAATAATTCTCAACCAGGGGAGATTTTGCTTCCATGGGATATTTTGGCAATATCTGGAGTCATTTTTGGTGTTTATAGTTTTGGGGGTGCTACTGGCATCTAGTGGATAAAGGTCAGGGATGCTGCCAAATATCCCACCATGCACAGGGCAGCCCCCCAAAACAAAGACTTATATGATCTACAATGCCAAGAATGAGGCTTGTACCAGTAATTGCCTGACAGTGAAAGATAAAAAATCATCAGTATCTCTGAGGCTGATTCTGAGATTTTTCTATTAAAAAACTCAGTAATAATAACAATGGTGACACTGCTGCTGCCTCTCCTTCATCTTCCTTCCTCTTCCTCCTCCCTTCTTCCTCCTCCCCTGCCTCCTCCTTTTCCTTCTTCTCTGGCAGTAAGTAGCCTTTTTGAGAGCCAGGCTTTCAAAATGTGAGATTTTCACATGTCTTATCTTCTTCAGTTATTGTGAACAACCAAAGGGGTGGTTGGTTTTTATCTATTAATACTTTCACAGATGAGAAATTGAAGCTCAAAGAAGTTAAAGTAACTCGCTCAAAGTGAGAACTTAAATTCACATCTGTCTACCTTCAGAGTCTGACTTTTATCGTGTGCTGGAAAGCGCTGCTAACGTGCGACAGCCAGCATTCCCTGAATACTTACTATTAGCTGTCTGCTGTGATGCAGAGCTGTTTATGAGATCTTCATTTTTAACCATTCACTGAGTAGATCTAGTTCTGTGAGTTTTCTTATTTACAGGACACCTAATGCACTGAAACTCACGAACCATTGGTGTGATGTCAAAGAACTGATGTGACTGAAATTTTTACCTTTCATAGCTGCTTTGGCATTTTTGAGGTGGCTTCAGAATATGCCTCTTATCGCTAATGTTCAAGGGCACTTCAGATTTACCTCTCAGCCCTGGGAATCTGACCCTGATTTTCTACTCCAGCTGCACAGACGGTATCTTGATTTGTAAACTTGCTTCCTGAAGGACATCTTCCAGGAAAATAAATAAACTAATTAATCTATTAAGAATGTTTAAAAAACTAGCCGGGCAAGGTGGCGGGCGCCTGTAGTCCCAGCTACTCTGGAGGCTGAAGCCGGAGAATGGCGTGAACCCGGGAGGCGGAGCTTGCAGTGAGCTGAGATCCGGCCACTGCACTCCAGCCTGGGCGACAGAGCGAGACTCCGTCTCAAAAAAAAAAAAAAAAAAAAAGAATGTTTGCAAATTTTCTTACCAGGTTACTGGAATTTTTCTTTCACCTTGGATTCATTCCACGCTCCTATTCAAAGCCTACTGTGTGAATGTGGCTGCAGAGTTTTGAATCCCCACTCTAGTCCTGAGGAGAGATGCAAATGAATACTTGCATTTGTAATGAAATATTGTAGCAGTTGGGTAGAAGTAGGTTCTCACTTGGGAAAATGTTGGGAGCTCCTGCCTGTCAGTGAGGCCGCACTAGCATTTTTCATGTTGGTATTATGTTGTCCTCTATGTATTTATTCAACTTGAAGAGCATCCTTGATTTTTTATATTACTAGTTTTTCAACATGTCAAAAATTTAAAATTTGTCATTCAGGAATATAAAGAGATTTGGAAGTCATTTGTTATCAATTCTTTTTACTCTAAGAGACAGACATTTTCATCTTGGGTTTACCTTCCAAAGTGTACTGAACAGGTTTCCTTTAGTGATAATCAGAAAGCTGAAGAAGTTCACAGTCAGTAGATTAGATATTAGCTATGGCTTTGTTTTACCTAGAGATTTTTTAAAACTCTAAGAAACTGTAAAATTTAAAAAGTAGGCAGGCAAAGTAGGCCAAAGAAATTTACAGTTTCTTAAAGTTGTTCACTTATTTTCTTTTACAAGACAAATTCCAGCTTAATAACTGGAGATGTATTAAAGGAAATTGAGGATGCTAGAACTTCATGAAAATCCAGGTATAGGACTCTGAGTACAGTTAGGTTTCTCCGAACCTGGAACTCGGAATTCAGCAGCTGCCATTTATGGATTCACCTTCTCCTTTGCCATCCTGAACGTAGCATTACCTCTTTCTCGTGTCAGCTTCTTTCCACTGCAAGCTTTTCTTCCAAGCATCATCTGATTTACCATCTTCTGTATATCTCTGTCTACCTTGTAACTTCTGCATACTACTCATAGTGTCTCTGCATTATAATTCTGCCTCCTCCACACCCTGCCCTGCCCACGGTTCATGCTGTACCTTATGACTTTTTCCCATGTCTTTGTCAAACTCACTTTCTCTTGCATACTCCATATTTACTACTTTAAGTTCATCTAAGAGGAAAATTGACCGGTTAATCTTATCCTCCTGAAAGTTGACTTTCTTGGCATTCAATTTCCAATCAGTCATCTGAATGCCTAATTTGGAAGGCATTGCATTTTAAAGAGAGAGCTTTGTTGGGCAAAATATTAGAATGACCTTAAGAAGAATAGGAAGTAGAAAGCCACCCGGCCATAGAGCACTTCTAGGTAACCTGTGAATGAGCTGTCTTTGGGCTGGAAAGTTAGGGCCTTTTAGTGGAACGTGGGTTCTAGGACCCTGCAGTTACCAGGGTAAAAGAATACAGGTATGATTATCAAGTCTAGAACAAACCTTTCATTATCAAGGGAGATTCATATGACTTCTTGTTTAATGTTTAAAGTTAGTGCTGTGGGCATGCAAGTAGTAGGAAACCAATGCCTAAAGGTGACTTTCAGTTCCATGTGTGTCCAGAGTATTCTACCTTTTTATTCTATTGCAGCTCTTCTAACATTTATCATGTAGTCACATATGTTTAGTGAGTGTCCTGTAGAAGCTGATAAATATTAAACATAAATTTTTATAGTAGTCTCTTCTGGTTCTGCTTATGTTTTTTTTAAAGTCAGTTCAACATTTTACTAGGCTTATCATTTTAATTACTGGAGTTAGCTTTTCATTCATCATGGAGTAGTTCTATTATTTTTGCAAAGTAGAACTCCTCCTATGAGTGACTGGACCTCCATAACACACCGCCTTCCAAATTCAACATTCAGAGTTAGTTGCTGGTTGGAAGTGAAATGTCAAACAGCTGGGTTCCACTTCCTTCAGTCTTTTCCTGCCTTCTGGGAACATAGAGAACTCTGGTTTCTTGAGTAGCTTGTTCTTCCATAATTGCTATGTTTCTTTAAATAATAGTCTATTTTTTAAATAATAGTCTAGTTTTTATATTCTGCATTTTTGAAAGGCAATACAATTCCTGCACCTTACCCTCTTGGTTTTTAGATCCTAAAATTGAGTAGAAGACACTTTGTCCAATGCTTCCCTATAGGTAAAGGGAAGAATCACAGTCAGTTGTGTCATTTATATCGGTACAAAAAGTCCTCATGAATACAAGCCCAGTGCTCAGAAACCACTAAAATTACTAATATATATTGTCTTTCTATTTTAATAGGATATTGAGATTTTTAAAGTTTTTAAAAGTTTTGGGATAGCAAGGTACTCCTTAGACATGTTCTCATATTTTTTTTCCTTCTGGTGATCGTAAATGAAACCAGGTATAATATTAAACCTTTAGTGCCTTGACTTTTTTTTTTTTTTCACATTTTGGTAGGAAAATAAAACTAAACAATGCTTTTGAACATAAAGCTTCATTGGCTTTCTTTTTTAATATTGCTTTAGAATTTGTTAGGTGCTGGTTTTGCTGTTGTCCTATTGGTCAACTCAATGTTGCTATTTATCCCCTTCCCCTTCCCCTTCCCCTTCCTTCCTTCTCCCTCCCTCTCTGCCTCCCTCCCTCCTTCCCTGCCTCCTTTTACTTACTTTAAAAAAATATATGAAACACTCTTTAAACCTAGAAGAAGGCAGTGGCTAGTACATTTTGTGAAAGGGCAAACTGATTAAATTGAGTAGCATGGAGCAACAAGAAAATAGATAGAGACTAAGATAGAAAGTGCATTAAAATGCATCCTTCTTTCCCTTCCCACCCATAAAAAAACAACAACAATAAATCTAAACTAAAATTGAGGCACTTGTAAATATTGATGTGTCATAGTTCTAGTTAAGTGCCTTGTCACATTTCATCTGTGAGAGGGCAAACCACATTCCTTTATACTTGTATAGATAGCTAGCAAAGTCTGGCTTTGGGAAAAAAATGATTAAATTTCATTGATAAGCCTGTTCTTAGGCTTCAAGTTATAGACCTGATTGAGAAAATGGGCCATTTTTATTCTCACATTTTTACTTATTCATTCAACAAATATTTGTGGAGTTTCTTGAATATGCCAAGTATTATTCCAGGTACCACATACCTAATAGTGAAAAAAAAAAAACAAAATTTCACATGTACATTGAGCAGTTTTCTCTTTTATTCGGAATGTATTTTTAAATAGACCTCCATTTTCCCTCTGGCTACCTTGCATTATTCTAGAATTCATACTGTAAATTAGTGGAATTCATAGGTTCTGTTTCTTCCTCTGATCCTGACCCTGGGTGACATCTTTCTGCTTCTGTTTTTCTAGCTGTTTCTAGAATAGACAGGCAGTATCTCTGAAACATGTTAAGCCTCTCAGTGATGAGATTACTTTAAAAGAACAAAGTGTGGCTATTTGAAGGTATCAAACCAAACAGACCTTCTGAGTCTATTCTGTAGAGTCCAAAGTGATTTACGTAGCTCTACAAAGAATGGCATCTGTTGATTAATGATCAAGTTGGCATTTTTAAAAACAGTTTGGATGGAAAACAGATAGATAATAAATATGTCCACTCCAACCCTTATTTCTCCCTCACCACACAGACACTTCTCTTTTTTTGTCCTGCTCATATTTATTCTGTCCAGCCAGAATGACTTCTCCAAGTTAGCCACCTTATTTACTTGGCTCTGAGGTATGGGCTAATTCATTGTTAGTACGTGAACCAAGCCACGTGGCTCATATGGTGTGCCTTTAATAAAGCTGTGGTCCTTGGAAAGTTAGGTGTGTGAACTAGTCCCTCTTAACAATGAGCTGTTATGGCAGAAAGTCACATGCTGTTCTAGGAAGATGGGAGCCTTCTTCACATTTTCTATTTCAATTTTCTACCAGAGTACTTGTCATTGATAATTGTTGATTTCAAAGGTATTCATCATCATTGCAGAAAAACGGAAAAGAACATCTGCAGAGAAGGGCTTCCCCACCTGGGTCGCTGAAGTTCTCATTATTTCACTCTGTTTGGTCAGTGTACTTGTTTCACATACTTTGATTTGGGCCCAATCACTCACACAAGGTCGTAAATCTAGGAGGTAATTAACAGTTGAAATAGGGGATGAGGGTAGCTTAAGAAGCTCAGTCTCAGTTGCCTTTCTGAGAATACGAGGCTACATGCTGGGGATCTGGACTCAACAAACTCGATCGGCAAATACATACTAATACAGTCATGGTTAAAGCATTTTGGACTGTCTGACTTAAAAAATATTTCAGTACAAAGTAAAACATCCAAATGGAAGTATAATTTATTTTAACCTCCATTTTTTCTTTTTAAAAAAATACTTAAGTAGTATAAGTTGTCAAAGAGCTTATTCAAGTGGACTGAAATATTATCTCTGCTGGAAGCATGGCGAGGTTTTTGGATAGAGAGGAAAGGCCACTGGACCTTCAGATCTGGGTATGAATTCTAGGACCATCACTGGAATTGGAGCTCTGATGTTGTAGAGGCTGCTTAAAATTTCTGATACTAATTTGTGAGAATAATCCCAGATTGATAGGGTTATCTGAAGTTTATATGAGATGGTGATTGCATAGAAGGCACCTGAGAAATGTTAGTAGGTTCTGAGCATTATTAGTAGTAATCTTAAGGATAAAGGGAATAATTCTTACTCAGAAGAGCCCAGAATTGAATCAAGGATGGTGTCAGCATAGAATTTCATATTCAGCAAGATACAGGAGCATGCCTCGCCTCTATTGTTTGCATATAGTACAATTGTTTTAAGACAGATTTAGAGACTCAGCTGTCTGGTTTCATATGGCCTTCCTACATTTTAAGCTCTTTTAAAAGTCATTGTAACTTACTTAAAAGTTAAGTGAGAACTTTTCTTCTCAGCTCTGAATGAAATCCTTCTGTAGAGCATAATAAAATGCCATTGGGTATGACAAAAGTTGGTTAGTGCTTTTTTTTTTTAATGTTTTTAAGCTTAAAAAGCAAAAAGGCTACTTCAGCCTCTGCATCATCTCTGAGACTTCTGCTGTCCTTGCTACCCATTAGCATTCACAAAGCTGTGAAAGAGCCATGTAGTGATGATGTTTGAGACTCTTTGGTGCAGTATTAAATAGGCGTCTCCCACATTAGCAGCTCTGTGCTGGCCTTGATGGATTCAAACAAGGGAAAATAAATATTCTCTGGTGTTGAGTTCCTTAGAGGCTACCAGGAAGATGAATTCAGGCTACCAGAAGATGAATTAGGATATGAAGTGACAAGTAGAGTGAAGATGCAGAACTTGCTGTGACCTCAGGACTCTCTTCAGTGGGACCTCTGTGCTGAGAATAATAATGGCCCATTTTCACATGTATGACTCTTCCGGGCATGACCACCTGGAATTCTACCTCTTTCTCTCCCATGTATGCAGGTAAACAGGAGTGGATTTACATACACTAGTGTCACTGTAGAGGGAACATAGGATCAGCTCTAATTTACTCAAACCAAACGAATACAAAAGAATAAAACATTTGCAAATTTTACTGTTTTAACTAGTGATGGCAATAAATTATTTGAAGTGTAGTTCACAGCAAATACATAACCAGTCATGGCTTTATAAATGAAAGCCACAGGGCAATGAATATAACCATTTGATTTTAATTTTAAAAAATTGTATCTTGCTTGTATAATAGTAGAAACAAACACAAATGCTTCTTTTGAAATTAAAGTTTTCTGTTTATAAACTTCGAAGTGCATTTAAAATAGATGACTGGGATTTACTTAAGGCTAAGTATAGTATGGCTTTAAGGTTAAAAAGTTTCCAAATACTTAAAATTTTTCTATATGATTATTGCCCCCACACCTAGGATTTCTGTGTGTTGTTTCGGAGACCAGAGCGTCTTAAAAAGAATAAATATTACTCTCTATCTCTAGTTTCAATGAACCTTTGACTCCATAGGAGAAAAGATGACATGGTAAGGGAAAGGGTACTGTAAGTGACATGAAGTATAGTCCTAGGGCTGAGTGTGTGACCTTGGATGAGGCATTTCATTGTGAATTTCCATCGACCATTTTGTTTTCTTTTGTTTGTTTGTTTGTTTGTTTGAGACAGGGTCTTACTCTGGTTGCTCAGGCTGGAGTGCAGTGGCACAATCATGGCTCATAGCAGCCTCTACCTCCTGGGCTTGAGGGTTTCTCTCTTCTCCCACCTCAGCCTCCAAAGTAGCTGGGACTACAGGTGCACACTACCATGCCTGGCTAATTTCTTGTATTTTTAGTAGAGATGTGGTTTCACCATGTTGCCCAGGCTGGTCTTGAACTGCTGGACTCAAGCAGTCTACCTGCCTCAGCCTCCCAAAGTGCTGGGATTACAGGTGTGAGCCACTGCGCCTGGCCTCCATCTACTGTTTTCTAAATTATTGCAACATGAGTTAGGTGATTGCAGAGACCGCTTGTATCTAAAACACTCATCCTGTGAGTTGGCTCATCCATTTCTAATTTCCATTTGCGTATCTTAATGAGAGTGTAAAATACAACAACAACAAAACAAAACAAAAACCTTTTGCTCCTGGGAGGTTCAAATGCATTTTGGAGAAACAAATTAGCAACACTCTAGCAGATTATGAACATCTTATATTGGACTCAGAGACCCAGTTGATTTTCTTATGACTGATAGTTTTGGCAATTGCAAGAGAAAGCCAGCCACTGAGTTTTAAACTGTCGTAACCAAACCTACCTACTGTGGCTTCTCAGCTGTTTCTGTTTAGTGTGGAAATCTAATGTAGCTGAAAACTACTGCTGATTTTTATTAAGTTGAAGTCTGGAACTTCCCCTTGTAATGATAGAAAAGCACACTTTCAATTAAAGGAAAACTGCCAAAGTTCTGAAATTCATTTATTTTATTATTACTTGGTTTGACCCTAGAAATGGGAGATCAAGCAAACTAGATAGGTTTGACAGTTCTAAGGTCACAAGTTCAATTTCCTCACAAGTTGTTTCTAGATCAAATTCACTGCAAATCATATAACCCTTCACCTTTTGATGTAGAATATTTTATGGAATTGTGGATCACATTGGGCTCATCCTAATAATCACTTTGGGCCTGGGAAAATGACAGGTAAGTCAGGCCAGGCAAAGGAATTCAGTGAGCAAGTCTGAGAAGCAGTACGTGGCTTGTCAGAAGAGACCAGCACAGTGGTCTCACTTCTTCATAGTAGAGTCAGAGTATGCTGGAGAAAGCCTACTCTGGCTCGCAGAAGCCAATTGTTAAATTTTTAGGAATTTCAAAAGCTGGTTGTTATACCATTGGCAGCATGAAACTGGCTGTGGTGGGATTATTCGCGCTACAAAAATTGGTGGATTATTCAATTGGGGCTTTTTTTTTTTTTCTTTAGAGACCCAGTTGTTAAATATTTGCCAGCGCAACACTGAGTAGACTCCAGTTAACTTTTTTATTTCAAGCTCTGTGGACATCCGTGTATTATTTATTTTTTATAAACAAAACTTGCTGAAAACAATTGTATGAAAGAAAAGTCAGGTGTTTCCAGAACTGATTGTCTGATTGGTAATACAGCTTATTTGATCACCCAGATAACAAAAAGAGTTTATTTAAATAGCAGTTTTTTCTACTCTTTCCTTGTCATGCTTTCCTTTAGTTTAAATTTATTTCTTCATGTTCAAACATGTTTATATTTCTTTCTTATGCAGCTTACAAAGCTCACTTGAGTATCTGGTTGAATCAACTTTGTAGAATCTTGTAGCATAATGGGTCCATAATTTGTGATTTCCTAGTGCCAAACACCCAAGATATTTGAGGACTCCAGGTAGAAAACAGGAACAAATTAACAGTTATTTTTTTAGATATGACAGACTCAAACAGTACACCTCAAAATTGAGTCAATTTTTTTTTAAAAAAAGTAAATTAGGGGCCGGGCGCGGTGGCTCAAGCCTGTAATCCCAGCACTTCGGGAGGCCGAGACGGGTGGATCACGAGGTCAGGAGATCGAGACCATCCTGGCTAACACAGTGAAACCCCGTCTCTACTTAAAAAAATACAAAAAACTAGCCGGGCGAGGTGGAGGGCACCTGTAGTCCCAGCTACTCGGGAGGCTGAGGCAGGAGAACGGCCTAAACCTGGGAGGCGGAGCTTGCAGTGAGCTGAGATCCGGCCACTGCAGTCCAGCCTGGGCAACAGAGCGAGACTCCGTCTCAAAAAAAAAAAAAAAATGTAAATTAGGGAGCTAAAATCTATGATGTGAACTCTTAAAGATAAATATATGTGAATATGGAAAGGTATTCCTGTTTCTGTTAGGATCAAAATGAGTAGAAGGTGCTAAAGTGAACATGTACCACATAAATGCAGTATTCACATGCAAGGATTTTTTTTAAGTATAGTGTTTTGCATTTCTTTTTTTTAACAACGCATGTCAATAGTGTACTCAAAAATGTGGTAAGAGAAGAGTGGCAAGGAATTTTGGTGGGCCAATGCCAAATATTTCCATGTGGTGTAATTTAGGGCTATACTTTTGAGAGGAACTCTTATTTGGGTGCATCATGGGAAATGAAAACCTCCCAAGGAGATAGGGGCTAAAATAGTTCAACAGCATATCTAGTAAGTTAAAATAGTAATGAAAGGAAAGAACTAAATTAACTGATTCTTTGGTTGTAAAACATAACCTGAATCAAATGCATCAGGATATTCTGTCAGTTGACAATTCTTCAATAGATCTTCGTATTAGAACTACTGATTTACCAGGAGAGAAGAAATTTTCTTGTCATTTTGTTGATAAGAAATCAACCAATTTGAGTTCCTAATACAGATGTAATAGAGGTGGTATGCTGTACTTTGATGATCTCTATATATTTGCATATATGAAGCAGAGTTAGTACTTTCTACCATATGAACATGTAACTGTCATCTGTGTTCTGGGTTGCCATTCCTCACATATAGAAAGTGTATGTAATCAGTTCCTATTTCATGTCATATTCATCTGCATTTGCAACATTTCAAAGATTAGTCGGAAACATCTTGGCAGAGATGGGAAATGCAGAGTTACTTATAAATTCCAGAGCTACAAAGACACAGACCAAACATACGATATTAATAACTAGTTTGGGGGGGAGCATTAAAAATTAGATTAATTATTTAGAAAGTTGAAAGCATTTGTGATAAGTTTTCTCTTCTTGAAAGGAAATAGATGCTGTGTTTTGTGTTTTGTTTTGTTTAGTTTTGTTTTCTCCCACCCTCAGACGTTTCCTTTCTCCCCCCTTTTCATGTTTTGAATTAAAAGCTAAAGACAGGCTGAAAGGGTATATATATAACTGCAAGAAGAATGTGGTAAGTCATGGCAGTGGTTTGTGATCTCACAGACATGGTGTCAGAGACTGAATACCAAAAGCGAATCCTCAGCTTCCAATGGATTTACTTGAAATCCTTCACCCTTGTAGCATATCATGGGTAATAGCATATCATGGATAATTACATTTTTACAAATGGTAGAGAAAATCATTTTGACACACGCATAGTATTTTCCAGCCAGACCAACTTTTCAATCTTTTACATTTTTCATGCATTAAGGCTCATATTTTCTTTGTTTATTTAAAAAATATTATCAATAATAGGTTTGTTCTGTGGTCAACTTCTGAATAGAAAATACTAAGAAAGACCCCTTTTTTCCTGTTGCCCCCAAGTCAAACATTTGATACCTTTTCCTTTGTAGAAGTTTGGGCTACTCATGTTTTTGATTAAGAAAGTTATGGCAACCAAATTTTCATGGAGATTTTTAAGAGCTTTGGTCATTTTTCAGCTTACTGCTAAGTATAATAGAATGAATTATGTTTGGTGGCAAATCACTAGAAAAAAAAAACAGGAGAAAAACTCACAGGAGAAATACTGTCATTGATTTCTTTGCTACTATACTACTGTCCAATAAAGTGAATTCTGGCTGGATGAACCTAGAAAAGGCTGTCCCCACTAGCCATTCACCTGCATCAAAATTCCAGGGAACAGAAAAAAATTGGGGGACAGTATTCTCTTTTCTTAACCCTTTGTGATCAAATGTGGTGTTTCATTTTGAAAATGAGATTAATTCCCCTAAGGCTTTTGAAACTTTAATAATACACAATAAATAAAATCATATCTAATAACTCAACAGTTTCATTTGACACCATCATCTAGCTGTACTGCAACTGCGGAAACATAAATACTTGCAGGCTTCAAAAGCCCCGTTTCTATTTGCTAAATAAACTTGGCTGGCTTAAAATTCCTCTGTGTACCGTCATTAATACAATCTACTTTGACAGCATTTAATTAAAGTGCTTTTTCTCTATTAAATTCATTAAAAGTTCTCCCCCACTCCCCAATGTATAACTGCTTTCCAGATGCTGAGTGGCAAGGACCTATAAGCCTGGCTTTAAATAACTTCTCATTTCTCGTTGTAAAGTGTTTATTACATTCAATTTAGAAACTGTTAAATATGGCTTAGAAAGGAAGTCAGATTCCAAGACATGTTCTCTATCCCTTTAGCCATCTCTTTAAAAACAAATGTTAGTTCAACTCATCTGAATAAGCATTTATTATCTGCATATTTTTCTTATATTCTGTCAACACTGTTAGACATTTAAACTGATAGATAATAAAAATATGATTTCCACATCAGGGTTGGGGAATTTGCATTGGTTCTAAGCAGGTACATGGCTTGAATACGTTTGCCTGCCCAGATTCAGGGAGAGTAAGCGTAGCAGTCTAGTATTAATAGATTATTGACAGTTTAATGTCTTGGCACCTACTTAGCCCATGAAGTATAATAACCAGGAAGCTGTCTGATATGAAAGCCGTCAATAGCATTTTCAATCAAAACCTTTCAGTTAATTGCTGGTTGACCTTAGAGGTTTCCTTTAGGCAATAGCATTCTTAATGTAGACCAAAAGGACCATATTGATTTGTAGAGTTTATTCAGAGATGATTATTTAATACCCATTGCTCCACTATATGTGGTAAATTTTGCCTTTTCTGTTTCTGCCATATGAAGTGGTTTTATTTTAGCATTGCTTTTCACAAATATTCTTTTTACCTGCTCTTCTTTCAAAATATCTCATTAAATCTGTTCTCTTCTCAGAAATAGAAAGTTTGGAATTTTGAGGGTATCCTTGATCAAGTGGTTTTTGTTTTTTGTTTTTGTTTTTGGTTGTTGGTTTTTTGTTTGTTTGTTTGTTTTTGATAGAGTCTTGCTCTATCCCCCAGGCTGGAGTGCAGTGGCGTGATCTTGGCTCACTGCAACCTCCGCCTCCCAGGCTCAAGCAATTCTCCTGCCTCGGCCTCCCGAGTAGCTGGGATTTAGGCGTGTGCCACCATACCTGGCTAATTTTTGTATTTTTAGTAGTGACTGGGTTTTGCCATGTTGGCCAGGCTGGTCTCAAACTCCTCACCTCAGGTGTTCCACCCACCTCGGCCTCCCAAAGTGCTGGGATTACAGATGTGAGCCACCGCACCTGGCCTACTCAAGTGTTTTAATATGATAATAGAGTTTTGATAGAACTCTGCTCAGCATGGAATTATAATTCCAATAGCGACCCTGACAAAGCTAAAAACTGTACTCTCAGTAAGGGTAATTATATAATGCCCTAAAAGCCCTGTACCCTAAAAAAAATCTTGTTTAATGCCAAAATGCTTTTTTTTTTTTTTTTTTTTTTTTTTTTGAGACGGAGTCTTGCTCTGTCACCCAGGCTGGAGTGCAGTGGCCGGATCTCAGCTCACTGCAAGCTCCGCCTCCCGGGTTCATGCCATTCTCCTGCCTCAGCCTCCCGAGTAGCTGGGACTACAGGCACCCGCCACCTCGCCCGGCTAGTTTTTTGTAATTTTTAGTAGAGATGGGGTTTCACCGTGTTAGCCAGGATGGTCTCGATCTCCTGACCTCGTGATCCGCCCGTCTCGGCCTCCCAAAGTGCTGGGATTACAGGCTTGAGCCACCGCGCCCGGCCTATGCTTTTTGATTTCTGTAAGTATAAATGAAATGGCTTATATTTGGCCTCTAGATTTTCTTAACTTCCATTATTTATTTAGTTTCAGTTGCATATTTTTAGAAGCAAATTTTGATAAAGTCAAAGTAAGCTACAAAGACAGGCAAAAAGCAGTAAAGACAGTTTGTGGCTGTAACTTGAAACCATTCTCTTTGCTCACTTTGGAATATGTGGTGTTGGAACTATAGAGGTTAAATCAAAGTGTGGGCAAAAAAATATATACATTGAAATAATTTTGTTACTTTTTTTCTTTGTTGTTTCTTCACAAAGGCTCTCTTTGTTCATTCCGTTCCAAAGAAAATCATTTTGGCATTTAATATGTGTTTTGGACAGGACATTCAGTGTTTTCTATAGTATTTTGTATATAGGCAATATTCTTTCATATTTTGCTCAGTTGAGAGCCATTGACATTTCAGAATCTTATTGTGATACATATGATCCATTTTTAAACAAATACTTCTGGCTTTTATAAATTCTGTATTGTTTTTAAAGGTTCCCTTTGTTTGTCTTATATGGATTCTCTCATTTTTATTTGTTGTTTTGCTGTTTTGCCTCCAGCAACTTTTCTTGTCATGGAAGCTGTCTGCTGCAGGCCCTTTAAGTTCTGGTGATAGTAGAAATATTTCTGCAGACTGGGGAGGGAGAGAGAAGCAAACTGATGAATATGTCCATTTTTATCCCTGAGAATAGGAATACCTTAAATGTCTCTTGAGTGTTAATAATTTTCAATCAGATTTTTTTTTGGGGAAATTAAAGAACTATGTGAGTCAGTATGGCATTTATTAACCTATACAAAGTGTATGTGTGCCTGTATCAAATTATTATAAAGTATGATAATTCAGCTCTTTTCGGTAATAAGTGTATTTTTAGTGAGTGCCTACGTAGACTTAATACTTTATTTCCCCTTAGGACTATTAGATGTGTTCTAAATTTTAGGATGTCTTTCAGTCTGTATAATGTGGCTATTGCCCGTGTAGATGTATATATTCATTCAAAGCACAGTGCCTTGACATTGTGCTAAGTTTAGAGTATGTGGAGGTGAATATAACACAGAATCTATCCTTAAGGAGCCCAGAGATCAGTGGAGAGGCAGATATGAGAGCAGATAACTATAATACAGCGTGTAAATAAGAGAAAGAAAAGCACAAAAGGGTCACACCTGCCCCAAACCTGGTGAGCTGGAGAACTCAGAAGGCTTCCAGGGAGTAGTGCTGCTCATGGCCCTTACAGATTCATCAGAGGTTTCCAAGAAAGGGTGACACAGCATGAGTCTGGGGGCTCCAGTGTAGAGTTGTTGGAGCACAGCCTGCAAGGCAGGGGCTGGGGAGCAAGGACAGGCAGGGGCTCAGGCCGCAGTCAGGTTACGGGGCCTTCTTGGACACAGAAGAGGCCTAGACCACCTGAAGGCCACTGGGCCTTTAGCAGGATGTTCGGTTGGCTGTGACAGGGAGGCCTGTTGGGAGGAAGTCAGAGTAATTCAGGCAAGAGATTATAGGAGTCTGAATTACAGCAATGGGAGTACATCTGGAGAAGGGAAAATTAATCCAAGAACTGTTTAAAAGGAATAATCAGCAACACGTGGGATCAACTAAATGTGGAGTTTCAGATGAGGGGAAGGAGTCAGTGAGAACTCTCAGATCTTGGCTGGAGCAACCTGGGGGGTTGGTCTTGGAGCACCAATTGAGAGCGTTAATGATTAATTCCCTGCTAATGTCATTTGTAAGAATGTTTGTTTTGTACTGAGTTCCCAGCTATTAAATTAAATCCACCCTGAAGCATATCCACATTTGAAAGTATAATAACTTGACAGTTCCAGTTTCTGAAGATGACCTACACAGGGTAAGCAAATATGCTGAGAACAGCCAAGGAGATGTGGTGTGGAGACACAATTGGACTTGTTTGGTGAATCTGAGTAGATAAGAATGCGGAATGGTCTTGTGGGAGTAGCATGGTCCTGTGCTGCTCGGAGACTGGACTCTTGCTTGTGGGAAAAGGAGTCACCAGTCCAGTTACTTTGCCCCAGGGAATTGGGAACTGAGATTTCTCTTCCCAGTCACCATCCTTGGCACCCTGGGAAAAGGAGACTTATTTTCTTGAGAAAGCAGTGATCTAAACAAGAGTGCCTGTCCTTGTTGGCTTTTCACTTCTCCCCCGATATACCTACCACAAAGTTGAGAAGGAAAAGTCTATCCATACCTGGTTTCAGGTAGTAAGATCATTAATGTGGAGGATATAAAACCAATATTCCCATAACAAATTAAAAGTGGTTTAAAATGGAAAAGCATACCCTAGAATTAAGAGCCCAAACTTTTGGGAAGTTTCTACCTCACATCATTTAATTTTTCCATATTATTTTTCTCTTGAAAGGAAATAATACCAAGAAAGCCAGTCTCTGATGAAATTAAATGAAGTTGAAAACTAAAGACTATGTTTGATAAGCTCTCACTTGATACCTTTTAAGAGCTAAGCCACCAGGAATCTTTGCTACCTCTCCCTAGAGATCAATGGCCTCTGCCTCATGGTTTGAGGCGAAAACCCTTCTTTGATCATTTGACTTTGTTTACCCAGTTTGGACTTTTGGGTATAATAAACTATAATATGTCAGTGGTGTGGTAATGCTAGATATTTTTTTTCTCTTACCAGAGTGGTTGATTATAATGCACTGCTTAAGATTTGCTTTCTATAAAAGGCATATTTGTACTTTTATGTGTTTGATTCACACAGTGCAGTTTTCTCAAGTCCTGTTATTAAGTGGTTACATTCAGAAAGCAAAAAATATGCTGAGGTAGTATTTTCTTGGTGAACATCTAATATTTTCACTAACCATAACTGTCAGATTGTTCTGACTTCTGAGTATCCCAACTGTAAAAATTATACAGAAAATGTGGCCTAATATGGGATTCTAAATAGCCTCATGTGAGGCTTCAAACACATGGATTACCTTCTTTCATCTCTTTCCCCTGAAGTAAAGCATCTCATCCAAACACGCTTTCTCCTTAAATAATTGAAGTCCTCTCTTTTAAGAAGCTGTAAAACACTTCAGTTGTGATGTCACTAGTGCCATTGCAGTTATGGGGATTTTAAATCCTAAACTGGTTCTTGGCTGAGGTTTGTCAGGAAGGGTCTCTCTTTTTGAGCTAGCAAATTTTGATGAAATTGGGTGTCTGCTTTGTAAAAATGGTACACAGAGATAGAAATGTAAAAATCCCTTTATAATCCACTCTAAATGGACATTTGGGAGAGAAACTTCTCCATAAGGTATTCTAATTTTTGCTAACATTTTTGTTGTTTTCACTTTTAATTCCAAACTTGAAATATTGAATAATATCCTCTGTCATTTATAGTGTTATTCTTAGAGTTTAGTAGATTTTAGTTGAAAGTGTTTATTCACACTAAAAGAAATTTGTGCTAAAAACTTCGATTGAAACAGAACATAATTTTGTATTTTTCTCCATTAACTCCATAAACAGCAGTAAGCATATATTTGTTACATGTTAGACTCAGGGGTATGTCATTTTGGAGTCAGAGCTCAATTTTGTATATTTGTTTCTTCTTCTGAAGAATAAATACAATAGTACCTGCCAATATTGTGAGATTATTTCATTCTTTTTAAGAAATAAGAAATACAAAAGATGATAAAGAGCTTTGAAAATAATTACAGGATTTAAATAATTACAGAAATCTGATATATGACCACAGAGTCATATTAAATAATCTATGTGTAAATCAGTAATAGTAATACCTTATTTCAATGAAGCTTACATAATTTATTGAGATCCTATGACTGAAAGTATACATAGATAATCGCCCCCCACCACACGCCTCCATATTATCCTTGTTTCTAAATCATCCTATTCCAAATAGGATGATTTCAATTTATATTTTTCATCACCAGATGTATAAATACTATAAAGGGATTTGGAAATGGTTTGAATTCTGATTCTTTGGTGCTTTACCTTAGGAATCATTATTTAAGTCTTCATTGACACTTCCTGGCTGACTAGGTGATGTCTCTTCTTATTCAATGTATCTATTCTTTTCCTTCATGTGTCTTAAAACATTTTCATTTAAACGGAATCAAAACTCTGCTTTGGTTAAATTTACTGGATGAAATGTATTTATCTGAAGTGGTCTCTGTATTCTGTTATTTTAAGCTTACCTTGAATCTGTTTTAAAACAAGCTTCAGAGCTCACAAATCATGTGTCACTGGCATTGATGAAGTTATTTTCATTTGGGTCACATTTTTACTTCACTTGAGAATTATTTAGCCAGCTGGATTAACTGTTTAAGCATTTTGATGGATCATGATTAATCTGAACCCTTTGCACATCTTTCTTTCTTAGCCTTTTTCCATTGCTGAAGTATTACAGATTTCCAGGTTGGTTCTTTTAATATCATTGGGATTGTGGTACCAAGTCATCCTAACCTTTCATCTTCCTCATTTAGTTACCTGGTTATGTTTAACTTAAGAGCATCTTCTTTCATGTATGCTGGTGCTAAAGACACTTTTTTTCTCAATTATACCCATGAAGCAAGTCACACATTTATTTAAAAATCAGAATCCTAGAGGTAACTGTTACCCTGCTCATTTCCATCTTCTTACTCTTTATTCATTTTAACCAAATGTAAGGTCTTTAAAGACACTTTAATCTGTGCCTTGAATTGGGTCTTCAAAAGATAGGCCTTTGCTGTGAATTTTTAGGCTAGGCTTTGTGTTCTGAGAATACTTTGTGAAGAGTAATGGAGGAGTGTCAGAACAGGGAGAAATTAGTGCTTATGGATGTCAGGCAAGTGAGAATGCGGCAGGTGGGCTAGGGATGGCGTCTCCCAGGCATAGGGACACATGGTCACAGCCTGGACTGTCCTAAAGGGTCCGGTCTTCCTCAGTCTTCTCATGGATTGTGTTTGTTGTTTTTGTGAAATCGTTTTGGTCATGTTAGCCCTAGATGATCAAATAAACCTGTTTCTCAGATGGTACTGATGAAGGGGAAGGAATAATTGCCATTAGATACATTATGTGTCCATGCTTTTCCCCAAGTACTAACTGGAGAGTGGATTGTTTTCTACATTCTCTTCATGTCTATTTGATATAGTTACTCATCTCCTTATACTGAAGAAGCAGTTCACTCAGCCACCTACCTCTTCAGTGTTTGCAGATTCTGGTCACTCCCAGCAATCAGATTAATGACTGTGCCATTCCCCCCGACGCCCAACAAACTATACCAAAGCTGTTCGTATAGTTGTTCTCAATTTATAACCAAAGAGGAAATGATATAAGCCAAAGGCTGTTTTAAAAACCATGCTTCCTCTAAAACCCAAGTTTAACAGCTTATTGTGTCACAATATTTTTATGCTTTTATCTTTGACCAAAGTGTTTATTTTGAGAAACAATTATTAAACTGCATTAAAAACATACACAGTGTTCCCATAGTATCTTGGTTACAATATTTTTTTTAAAAAAAACAGACTAAGGCTGGATGAAATTGAACACATATTTCCATGTCAGACTTCCTACCATTTTGCTTGTTTGTATTGATTTCTCTTGACATGGTCTTCTTTTATTGACCACCACTTTTTTTTTTCGTATTCTCTTTCTCTCTCTTTTTTTTTTTAAATCCCCCTCCTATAGCTGTATGTGCTAAGAGCAATTGTAAAAGAGAACCAACTTATATTAAATCTGCCTGGAGTCAAAATGTAATCTAACACCTGTAGTCTGCAATTTGTCATCACTTCATGGATACTTTTTTTTTTTTTTTAATAACAGATTTCCTGAGTTTTGACCTTAGGATACTGGGTAATCCAAAAAAAGCAACAAAGCTAAACCATGGTTTTTTAATAAGTCCTATAATGTTAGGATGTGAAATTACAATCATAAGAGCCAACTTAAGTAACATCATTTGAAGTTAGAAATAGTGCTGAGTTGTGTATCTAGGATAATATGTTTTGCCTGTGAAAATGTCTTTGTGTGATAAAGTCAAGAGACAAATCATAATGCATGTGTAATTTCTCCTACACTCTTTCCCTAAGGCTTTCCTAAGTGATTTTCTCCTACACTCTTTCTCTAAGGCTTTCCCAAGTGATTTGACTCAAGTAAGGATGTTTTTACTATTGAGCGTGATTCATGTCTTCCAAAGTTTTCAAACTTTTTGGTCTCAGAATCTCTTTTCACTCTTACTATTGAGGACCCCAATAATGTGTTATATTTACCAATATTACCGTATTAGAAATTAATTCTGAGGAATTCTTTAAATGCTAACTAATTTAAAAATCATTATAGATAATACAGAGTCATCCCTTTGTATTCAGGGGGGATTGATTTCAGGACCTCTTGCAAATAACAAAATTTATGGATGTTCAAGCCCCTTACGTAAAATGGTGTAGTATTTGCATATAATGTACATACATCCTTCCATATACTTTGAATTATCTCAGTTTACTTCTGATACCTCATACAGTGTAAATGCTACGTAAATAGTTATTATACTGTATTGTTTGGGGAATAATGACAAAAAATAGTTGGTACACGTTGGGTACAGACACAGCCGTTCTTTTTTTCCTAAATATTTTTGATTGTGGTTTGTTGAATTCATAGGTATGGAACCTATGGATATGGCGGGCCAACTATATATGCATATATGTAAACGTTATATTGACAATAAATATATTTTAAAAACAGAAAATAAGAGAATGCCATTGTTTTATATACTTTTGCAAGTATTTTAAAGTCTGACTTAATGAAAGACAATTGGATTTTCATAATTGCTTCAGCATTTAGTCTAATACAATATGTGGTTTTGGTTGACGCCGATAAGGCAAATCCAGCCTCAGGTACACATATAACTGAAATAGGAAGAAATATTTTAATCTGCATTTCACATCATTGTGATATTCTTCTTTGATACTAGAGCAACATTCTACAAGTGGTAGTTTCTGAATGGTTAGTTGCAAAGTGGAATTGAATCTAAAACTATATTGAACTTTTTATACTTTCTCTTTTACCTATTCATAACTTTATAACACCTTACAGGTTTACTGTATTTTGTAAGGTCATGCAGCCCTTACAAATGTTGGCACATTTTATTATATGACATATTTAAAGGCAAAACCAAACATATTTGTTAAATTGCCACTAATATTAAAAAAGTTAAGTACTGGGAAACTACTAAGCATATGGTGACCACTACAAGTTTTCCCAAAATTCTAAGTTTTGCTTGAAAGGTTAAAAGGTATCATTGGCAACAAATGCTGTCAGATATTCTTCCTGGAGTGATGGCCTCACTTGATTTTTAAAACAATGTCAAATATGCAGATCTGAATAACCATAGTCTGTCTATTAGTTCTTTCAAGTCAAATTGATACTCCATGACAAAGATGGGTGGCTCAGCTTTCAAGTCCAACAATCACACAAGTGCTGTTTCTCAAGACAACCATCTTCCCTCAGTATGCTACAGAAGTACTTCATATGCACTTCCCATTTCTTCACACAGAACATTAAAAAGAAGTATACTCGAAGATTGAGACTTAAGTAATACAATTTTACTGCTTCATCAAAGATGCTCTTAAATGAAAGTGGCATCATTTTTGCCATGAGCTTGTGGCAGTGAAAAATACAACTGCCTGGACCATTTGGTTCTGCTGCTCTGATTGTTGCAGGCCAGTATTTCCCACCAATGCTTTTGTACCATCTGCAAATTCTGAAGTGTGGTCTATGCAATAGGCCCATGACATCGAAACTATTTTCATAGCAAATTCAAGACATTATTTACCTTTTTGACTTTGCTGAAATTTGCAGATGGTACAAAAGCACTGGTGGGAAATGCTGGCCTGCCACAATCAAGGCAGCAGCACCAAATGATCCAGGCAGTTGTATTTTTCACGGCCACGAGCTCACGGCAAATTTCAGCAAGGTCAAAAAGTTTATGTTTATGTTCTAAATAATGTCTTGGATTTGCTATGAAAATAGTTTTGATGGCATGGGCCTCTTGCATGGACCACACTTTGAGAACCATTGATAAAGAATGTCTTCCTAAGAGGATGTCAAGCTGTATGTATAGAAGGTGTCAACTTAAACGGAGTATAACTTGAGGCTCAATTTCATGTAATATACGCTTCAGAGGCAACTTTCCTGTGCTAGGTGCCATTTTAAGTACAAAGATGTATGTAGTATTTGAGTGAAAGAAATAAGAAAAGTTATCGGTAGATGTGCCTATTTGTAGATCTGTGGGGTGAAAAAGATTTCTGAATTTGATGCTTTCGTAATAAGCATGTTGATAGAAAATATGAGTGACACATTATACTCCTGATTCTTAAGTCCTTCTCACGTTTCGTAATAGCTAGTACTAATTGAAACCCTACTTACGACTTCAGAACTTTGCTGCTACATGCTTAGCATGTATTATCTCACTTTCCCTCCTATCACTACAAGCACTACAATGAAGATTTTACAGTTTAACAGACACTGTGGCTCAGAGAGAGTAAGTAATGTGCTCAGAGTTACAAGGCTAGTAACTAAGCAGTTGTGGTTTTGCAGTCGAAACTGGATTTGAAACCAGAACTTTGTGACCTCAAAACTTCTCCTTACCATGTGTATACAATGCCATCTTATAGCTATACAGTGCCCTAGGAAGTTTTTTTGTTTGTTTGTTTTTGTTTTTTTTTTACACAGGAAAGAATGTTTTGCTAAAAGGGAATAATAGCAAGGAAAGTAATAACTAGTTTTGCTGAACAAGAATAACTGATCTGAAAGTAAAGAAGAGAGAACATGGAATGCAGTGCCACAGAACAAAGATACTGAGCACTAATTGTGTCCCAGGCATATGGTATGCCAACATGTAGCTCACTGTCCAATAGTGACAGAGACATAAAATAATTATATTAATATTTACATTAGTTATTAATCATTAAAGTTCTCCTCACTGAATTTTGGGCCGAAATTAGTTGTCCCCAGTGCTGATTTTGAGAAAAGGGGAATATTAGAGGGTACAGTTAGGTTTTTGAAACTTTCAATTACGTGATATTTTATATATAGTCCATTTAAAAAATAACAGCATGTATTCATTGTGTTCATTCATCTATTCAACAAATTCTAATTGAGTTATGCATAAGGACTTTCAACCAATTGTTACTTTTAAGTAAATAAAAGGTGTGTATATATATGTGTGTGTGTGTGTATAAAATCTTGTTTGTGTTATCTCCTGTTAATGTACCTTACCTTACAGGACCTGAAGCTTTGTGTGAGACTTGTCATAGAGAGACAGATGTGACCACCTGGGAAACTGTTTTAACCTGTTACTACACTGGATCAACCACCTTATATAGTCACCTCCTTAATGATTTCTCATATATACACACACACACATACCTACACACACACACACACACACACACACTTTTTTTTTTTTTTTTTTTTTTTTTGAGACAGGGTCTTGCTCTGTCACCCAGTCTGGAGTGCAGTGGTATGATCTCGGCTCACTGCAACCTCCCCGTCCTGGGTTCAAGCAATTTTCCTGTCTCAGCCTCCCAAGTAGCTGGGATTTCAGGCGTGTGCCACCATGTCCGGCTAATTTTTGTATTTTTAGTAGAGACAGGGTTTTACCATATTGTCCAGGCTGGTCTTGAACTCCTGAACTCAAGTGAGCTGCCCACCTTGGCCTCCCAAAGTGCTGGGATTATAGGCATGAGTCACCATGACTGGCCTTAAGTATTTTTTTCTTAGAACTTTTAATAGAAGAATGCTTTCCTTTTTTGGATCACCTACTTTATGTTCTGTTCTAAAAATGAGGTAAAATTAAACATTATTTTTTAAATTTTACTTTAATTTTAATTATTTACAAATTAAAATAATTCTAATTCTAACCCAAAATAAACGTGGATAAAAGTCATCTTGTTTGTGTTCTCATCTCCTATTAATGTACCTTACCCTACAGGACCTGAAGCTTTGGGTGAGACTTGTCATAGAGAGACAGATGTGACCACCTGGGAAACTGTTTTAACCCATTACTACACTGGATCAACCACCTTATACAGTCACCTCCTTAAGAATTTCTCATTTTCTCTATAAAAGAAGACCACAAAGTGTTGGCATATTATAAGTAATGCAGCTCACCCCATAATGATACAGTGAATTATATACTTTCCTAAACTTAATCATTCAAGATCTCACTTCCTTCCCTACAGGCAAAAAGCATTATATTTTACACATGGCTCCCAGCTGGTTTTCATTGAGGCCTTCAATATCCATTTGAACACTGAGAGCTTTAAGAAGAGCTGCTTTATCTTTCTTAGTCAACTTTGGTCATGGTACCATTAGGTCTTTTTGTTTTCAAATTTTTCGGTTTTGAAGGCAGAGAAACAACATGTGTCCATATTATAATTGTGCTTTATGACTGGGCAAGGAACTTTTGGGTCTCTTTTGAGTATATTTACAACTTCTCATTCTTCATTGCTATCTTCATGTCCATTTATAGACATAGGTGTCATATTTCAACCCAGAGAGATTACAGCAAATAAACTTTTAACTTTCTATTTGTTTATTCCTACCCATAACTTATTCATCAGCCCTTAATTGTTAGAAATAGG
Organism: Theropithecus gelada; assembly: GCF_003255815.1. Classification (NCBI taxonomy): domain Eukaryota; kingdom Metazoa; phylum Chordata; class Mammalia; order Primates; family Cercopithecidae; genus Theropithecus; species Theropithecus gelada. The sequence continues at coordinate 75,702,042 of NC_037680.1, read as the reverse complement.
ACTTCTTATTAAAAAGCTGTATAAATTAATAGGTCCAATTATTGTAGATACTCCATACGTGTTTGATGATACGTGGATACACTTTTTAAAAAATTCTTTTAACCCAGGGCTGTTTTTAACATCGTTTCTTTCGCGTATGATGAACACCTCTGATGAAGAAGACAGCAATCAGTTAAGTGTAAAGTAACACTTCTTTGGAGGGTAGAAGTGCCAATGCATACTTCTGGCTGTTTTTATGATAATGTTGCTATTTGTAATCCTCCAATAAAAATCCAGTAGTATATTACAAACTGAAATTTTCTTGCAAAGTAATTATATAAATATTTTCCTATCTTTCTAGTAATAGTAGTAGTTTTCAGGTCTTAGTATATTTTTGGTTATCTCAGATTTTATGAATGAAGTTCACTGTGAGGGCTTTCCATTACCCTGACGGTGGAATGCCAAGCACTCCATGCTCTGGCTGTGGCTCTCAGGTGTCATTTTGCTGGAGCGTGGTACTATCCAACAGTACTTTCTGTGCTAAGGGAAATGCTCTGTATTGTGCTGTCCATCATGGCATCGCACAAGTGATACAATGGAGCACTTGAAATGTGGCTGATGTGACTGAGGAACTGAGTGTGTGTTTGTCTGTTTAATTAATTTAAATGTAAATACCCACATGTGGTTAGTGGCTATTGTATTGGGCAGCACAGCTCTAACATGCTGACTTTCTTGCGGTTTTGCAAATGTACCAAGTATATTCTTGCCTTGCAGCCTTTTTGCTTGCCTTTCTATTATCTAGAATGCTTTTCCACATGGCTGGGCTTCACATCCTTCAGGCCTGGGCTCCAGTGCTGCCTCTGTAGGGAGCCTTCTCTGAGTCACCTTGTCTCAAATAACTTCCCCTCCCCACAATCTTCCTCCTTATGCATTGCCCTGTGTATTTATTACTACCTGACATTTTATTTACGATCTGTCTCCTCTACTCTAAAGACTTTTTTCAATTTTTCTCTATATTTTACTCACAGAAGTCAGGAGACCATAATGTTTAAGGGCACGGGCTTTAACATATCCTTGAATAAGATATGCTTGATAAGCCTAGTTCTGCTGTTTACAAACTCTGCACCTTAAGCAAATTATCTACACTTTTGGAACACCAATTTTCCCATCATAAAATGAGGGTAAAAATGCCTGCCTCTAAGAGTACTGTGAAAATTAAGTAACATTAAATATATTTATAGCATTTAGGTCAGTGTGTAGCTCATGAGTAAGCTTTATATGAATGGTAACACCTATTATTACTATTATTTTTGTTATTAAATCTACTTAGATATTTCATTAATTTCATTACTGTGAACCCTGCTTGTCATACTGAAAAATCAACAGCAGAAGTTATGAATAAGAAAGGCTTTTAAATAAACCATTTAGGACTCTCTTTACAGAAATGAATTTGTTGTCTAGATTAACTTTAATTTTGATGGAGAAAAATCCAAACCAAAAAAAGAAGTAGGATGAGTTGGTAGGCTTCAGTGTGCAAAGATCGAGAGTAAAAAGGAGTGGATAGTTACCCTTATGGAATTAAATATTCCATTACTTGGGAAAATCACATGAAGAGGGGTGTTTGCCTTAGGGATAAATAAAGGTCAACTTCTAAGCCCATTTCTTAAAACTTTTATATTGAAATATGGTATAGTTTGCATACAGTAAAATGCATAGATTTTAATTGTACAGCTTGATAATCTTTAGACATACACACATCCTTTTAACAAACGCACAAGTCAATATAGAGAATATTTGCAACATCCCAGGAGGCTATCTTCCACCCCCTTCTACTCAGTAAACCTCAGTGGAAACCCGTTATGCTGGGATCTGTCAATGCAGGCTTTTCCTATTTTTTGCTATTCTTATATATTAATTTGTTTTTCCTGTTCTTTCACATAAGTGGAATCATACAGTTTTTAGTCTTTCATATCTGACTTCTTTCACTCAACAGTAAGTCTGTGGTATTTATCTGTGTTTGTATATATAGCAGTAGTTCATTTTTCCTACTGCTCTGTTATATAAGTATACCACAACTTATTTATCAATCTTATTACTGGTAGACACTTGGGTTGTTGCCAGTGATGACTAAAACTTCTATGAGCATGCCTTTCAGAGGACATAGCCACTCATTTCTGGTTTTATGCAGTGTTTGTATGCTTGGCGTTAGTAGGTACTATCAATGGGGATTTTTTTGCCCCTCCACTGGGCCCATTTTGAAAAAGGGAAAAAAGGTAATGCTGGCAAGTCCTTGGTCCTGCCAGCTTTTCATAAATAGTTTGAAAGATGCTCAGTTAAACTTAATATGAAGAAAATCTCAGAAAACTATAATCTGATAGCACAAAGGACTAGTTTGGAAAGAAAATTTTATTCATTTTGCAGGGCATTCTGTTAGTTGGAGTAATTGTGAATTTTGTGACTTAAAATACTAATTAATAAAAAGATTATGCCCAAACTGTCAAATGAGCCTGGGAATGAAACCGCTTATAGGTCCCTCCATCAGCAATCAGTGGCATGACTCTCAGGGCACTTGCTTGGGACAGAGACCAAATTTGATTCGTTCTAGTTCACTAACAAGGAATTTAGAAGATATTCTGAGAAATTCAGACCAAAAAAAAAAAAAACCCAAACCTAAATATCAGTTAAGTGAGAGTTCAGAAACTTTTCCTGTGAAGAAATGGCTAAAAGAGTTGACATTATTTAGTCAAGATGTGAGAAAGTGAAGAAAAGATGACTTGATTCTGCCCTTTAGATGGCAGGATTTTAGAAGAGGATTTGGATTGGCTTTCGTGCCTAGAGAAGACCATCTTATCGGCATTAGGCACTGCTCTGCTTGCATTCAGAGTACTTATGCCACTAGAATAAACTACTACATGGTATTAGGAAGGATTCTTAGCAATTGGCCAGAGAGGAAATTATGTTGTTCTTTTGCTAGGAATTGTCTAGAGACAATAACTTTCTGCCTGGAGTAATTAGAACATTTTAGGGGAATACAGATAGTTAGGACAGATAACTTTGGGAATCTTTTAATCTCAGATATTATGTATATTGTGGTTGAAAGGGACTTACAGCCAAAGAAAAGTGTCAGTATAATAGAAAAAGCTCAGCTCCTTTGGTAACTTGTAAGACGGTTTCACTTAAGGGATGCCCATTTGGGCATTCAGGGTTTGACCGCTCTTTCCTTACCTGTTAGAAGATGCTAGAAGATACAACTTAACCATCTTCATGTAGATGTCACCATGCTGCCCAACTCACTATGGTACATTGTCTGACCAGAAACTATATATTTCACTTTGTAGATAATTTCTCTAACTATTACTTCTCTTGAGAAACATCTTCCTAGTCTATCATGGGCAATTGCCTTGTCATTGTTCCCTGGAAACCTTTATCAGACTGACAACTCCCCGTGTTTGTTAATTCCAATCCTCCGAATCAGAATTAAGAGGAGATGCTACATGTTTCCAGTTCAATCTTGATCCACATGGCACCTTTGTGAGGAACTTGTCAGGATTCAGTTAATTAATCCATGTAAAGTTCTTAGAACCGCCTGGCACAGAATAAACATTCAGTGAGGGGTAGCTATTCTTACTGTTCTTTCTCTGTTTCATGTTTAGCTTCTCTGTACATAGGTATTACTAGTGCTCAGTTCTAGGAAATAAAGGGGAGTGAAGCAGGCCAGTTGGTTGGACCTAAGGAGAAGAACAAATGCAATCATCCAGAAAGATTATAGTAACTTCAAAGTATAGTTTTGGAAAATCTCTTTAAATCTAACCAGTGCACAGTGGAAAATCCCTGAAGAACCAATCTAATTATTCAATTAAATGGAACCGTTATGCTGACTTTTACTACAGAAGGCAAGCATAATTTAGAAAATGGGGCATTTTAATTCTCTTTTGTTTTCCAATTAGCACAATTACTCTAATGGGGAGTACTCATGCTTGAGTCTATGTTCTTCCAGTATGTACTTTGCACATAATTTCAGTCTCTCTTTCCCCAAAAACTAGAATCCTCACCTGTTGACATAGAGGTTTACTTATTACAGTGCTCATACTGCCCAGATCATGGCCTCAGAGCAAATATCCTTCTGCCATGAAAGCTGACCTGACCAGCACCAGTCCCCCAACCCCCACTCCTGGAGCTCTGCTTTTCCTGCCGGGTATAATTAGGATGCTGAAGTAACAGAGCTCTCACTTTTTTTGCTGATGCCAGCTTACCACAACAGACCACATGAGTTTACTCTTAGTTGAAAGTGGTAAGGAAAATGCTAAGAACATTCATTTTAATTGGTCAACATTATACGGACTTTAATGCCACTGTTTTATAGTCCTGTGCTTAGGATTTCTTTCTGCCACTAGCCATCGGCTTATTATAGCAGATAGTCTTATTTGCTTCTGATTATCCTTTTTATTATTATTTGATTATTACTTGAAAAATTTAAACCTCTTTTGTTTATTGCTACCTTATTTAGGTAACAGGTTCATCTGCCCTAACTTTTGTTAAGTTCTACGTAAAAGACTGACATTTTCACATTGGTGGGAAAGTATTTTTTCATCATATGGCCCTCAAGACTAGGATAAATGGCAGAGTTTTTTGTTTTTTGTTTTTCCTTAAATGCTTGCTTTGATGCTGTTGTTTCGTAGCTAAAAGACTATGGGTAGTGTGTGGTGGTGGCAGGAAAGATGGCAGGGATGGTGGTGTGAATGGTCCTTTAATGTAACTAGATGTGTTTTCTTTGCATTGGTTGGATTTATTCCTCCTGAACTCTGGAAAATGTTTAATTTGTTATTCTAATATGAAAAAGATCCATAAAATATGAGAGAATAGTAAAAGGAGTTTTTTGTTTTTTTTTTTTTTTTTTTTTTTAAAAGTGAACTCACTCTTCTTAAAAGTTTTGGGAGGATTTAGGAAGTTAGACCCAAGTATAGGAAATGTGGTCTTTGCCTTTGGAACCAACATGACACATTTTAGTGGGGAAGAGCACAGTAACCTTGTAATTCTGTCATACAGCTGAAGCTGTAAGGTGTGGGCGATGGCTGCAGTTCCTCATCAGGACTTCATGCTCCATCTCCCTCTCCACAAAGTCCTTCTCACATAGGCCTGTGGGGAGAGCTGGGACTGAGTTCCTTTGAGTAAGTTTACCTAAGATTTTGCTTTTTTATTAAATGATTGGGAAATAGGTAGAAATAAAAGAAAAATTATTTAAATTACAACTAGAAAGCTTTAACATTAGGAGAAAAAAAACCCAGAAATTAGAAAGTATATGCAAAACAGAGGATTAGTTTATAGTGATATTGAGAAGGTCCATCTATGTAAGTATAAAATGGTCATTTAAATTCATAATTCAAGAAACAGTTATGTCTTTAAATTAGTTTGAACATTTTCACATTCTAAAAAAAAACATTTAAAATCAAAAGAATCAAAATTAGAACTAAAAGAATATAAAGTCATTTCTAATTTTACAAAGGATTGATTTCCTGTCTTAAGTACCAATTATTCCTCTATAACACTATAAGAGTCATTATGAGGCTGATAATAATTGTTGTCATTTATTGGATGTTTGGTCTAAGCCAGAGATGAGGCAAACTATGACTCATGGGCCAAACCTAGTCTTATTGGAACACAGCCATATTCCTTTATTTTTGCAATAGAATAGAATTGAGTAGTTGTGGCAAAGATCGACCCTCCAGAGCCTCAGATATTTACTATCTTGCCCTTTCCTGACGAAGTTTGCCCATCCATGATTTAAGACAAGCACTGTTTTTTGTAACAATTATGTTATTTAATCCTTACAACATCTCTAGGAGGTTAGTTTCTTATCCTGCTTTTATAGATGATGAAATAGAGCCTTAAAGATATTAAGTGACTTGTCCAGGGTTACTCAGCTAAGTGGAAGAATGTGAACTTGAAGCCATGATAGTAGAGTCCATACCTTCCCCTTTGTGCCCAGTTTCTTTGTGGTTAGCCTTCAGAGAGGTGGCATATCTTGGTGGTTAAAGGTATGGAAGACTCTGAAGCCAGGTTACTTAAAGTGAGAAGACCTTAGGCAACAAATGACTTGACTTTGTGTCTTAGAATATAAATGTTGGCAAATACTACTATTATGAACCTCATGTTTTGTAGGTGAGATACTAAATCTCCAGAAATGCTTTTACGATTTCCAAAGACCTGACTTTACAAATGACGATAGCTTACCTCCAGTGCTAGATAGATAACACATATTTCAGAGGGCTGATGGTTTTGCAAAGGTAAAATCATGAGTCCAATGTTCATTTTTTTTCTCTCTTAATTATCAGGTGCTTCATAGACAGCAGTCTCAGCCAGCCAAGGAGAGTTCCCCTCCCAGAGAAGAAGCGCCTCCCCCACCTCCTCCGACTGAAGACAGTTGTGCCAAAAAGCCCCGGTCTCGCACAAAGATCTCCTTAGAAGCCCTGGGGATCCTCCAAAGCTTTATTCATGATGTAGGCCTGTACCCCGACCAGGAAGCCATCCACACTCTTTCGGCCCAGCTGGATCTCCCCAAACACACCATCATCAAGTTCTTCCAGAACCAGCGGTACCACGTGAAGCACCACGGGAAGCTGAAAGAGCACCTGGGCTCAGCGGTGGATGTGGCCGAGTATAAGGACGAGGAGCTGCTGACCGAGTCAGAGGAGAACGACAGCGAAGAAGGCTCCGAGGAGATGTACAAAGTGGAGGCTGAGGAGGAAAATGCTGACAAAAGCAAGGCAACACCTGCTGAAATTGACCAGAGATAAT